>NC_039366.1:8941661-9241661 GCF_003573695.1 Papaver somniferum
TTTAGAAGTATACCTGGTCATTTTCAGGCATTGGGTTTTCACTTTGTAGGTTAGTTTCTTCAATTGATTGAGATTGACCTTCACTCTGGGTTAAAATTTCTCTACCATCTTCAAACTTTTTTTTTTTTAACTCTAAAATTTGATTTTCTTTTGATTTTGAGTTAATATAAGTGAATTTAATCATTAACATTAAATTTGATTATCATCACTAAACTAGGTTATCCATTATGAGGGTTAATTTGTCATTTCCAATTTTTTTGATAAGAGACACCTTGAATGATCATGTAATGACCCTTTTTGTCCTATTAAAATGCCGCCCTTCTAATAAACCATGCCGCCTCTCTAATAAACTTGCTTTGATAGCTGCAATAGATAGTAATACATGAAGAATGACCAGTTTAGCCATAGGTGCAAAGGTATTGTAGTAATCGATACATTCTTGTTGAGTGTAATCTTTGGATACAAGAAGAGCCTTATATCGCTCAATAGTGCCATCAACATTGAATTTTATTTTCAAAACCCGTTTACAGCCAACGGCTATTTTACCAGGTGGTAAGTCAACAAGTATCCAAGTATTATTAGCTTCTAAAGCGATGATTTCTTTATCCATGGAAGCACGCCATTTAGGACACTTGCTTGCTTGAGAAAATGATTTTGGTTCTGCAGTAAGGATTACAGAAGCTAGAAATGCTTGATTAGATTGAGTGAATTATTCAAAACACAAATAATTTGTCATAGGATAAAGAGAGGTTGATTTGCTCGCAGGAGCGGAACAATGATAATCCTGTAAGTATGGTGATCGATTATGAAGCCGAGATGGGGAGTATGTGTTTCAGGTACTGCAGATTATGGCAAAGGAACAACCAAATTATGTTGTCTAATGTCAGATGGAGATGGAGAGCTATGCTCGGTGGCAGAAGACTGTCTTGGAGATTCTACAGTCGATGGATGCACTGAAGAATAATGAGTATCCGAAGATGTATATGTCAATGAGTGATTTCGTGAACCACATTGAATAACAGATTGTTGGGCAGTGGAAAGATATGACTGCCTGGAAGGAAGTGATTGTTCAGAATGAGGTAGTGAACAAGAATTATGAGACTGAGTAGAGTGGAAGTTTCAAAATGTAACCTTTTTGTTCGTATGGATATCCAAGAAGTATGGCCGACTTGGCGCGTTGATAAAACTTGTTAGTTATGCGAGTGTTTCTTCCAAAACAAAGAAAGCCAGAAAACACGAAATGAAGAATAATCTGGAGGTGAATGCAGGAGCATTTCATGTGGAGATTTATGTGATAAAACTGGTGTTGGCAGTTTATTGATAAGTTATGTAGCATCCAAAATACACTCACGCAGAAACGTATGGGTAAGTTGGCTTGAAATCGTAATGCTTGTGCTACATTAAGCATGACGATGTTTTCTTTCAACAATTCCATTTTGTTGTGGAGTATAGAAACAACTAGTTTGATGTAGAATATCATTATGGTGAAACCAATATTAGAGTTCATTAGATTTGAACTCAGAGCCATTGTCGGACCTAAAAATCTGAAGATGAGGTATAAGTAATGTGTTAATACCATAGGAGATACTGGTGATTTTTTACGAAAATTGTTTGACAACAAAGGAAAAAAAAAATAATTGAGAAACTTTAAGGTTTCAGACTTTACTTTCATCAAAAACACCCAAGTACATCTAGATTAGTCATCGACAACTGTTAGAAAGTACTTGGCACCAGTTAGAGATGCAGTGAAGAAAGGTCCCCAAATGTCTGCATGTATTAATTGGAAAGGATGCTTAGAGAAAGAAACACTTTTATTAAATTTAAGGCTAGTTTGTTTTGCCTTGGGGCTTACATCACACAAGTGTTTAAACGAAGAACGAAGGTAAACAAATTTACGAGCTAAAAAATTAAAACAATCCTCATTGGGATGGACTAGAGAAGAAACAGATGGTTGAAAACAATAATGGTAAAGGACAGAAATTCGCCTACTCCGTCCAGTCTCCATTCTCGTATGAAGGTCCTGCAAAGTTTGCAAATGGAGTGACGCCATATCTGGAGCAGCAGGTGTATCCGGAACAGAAGCAGCAACCGCATAAGCCGGAGATGCAATATCCCGTGATCAGGGTGGATCCTTTGGTTATCCATTGAGCTTCCAACGTGTAGTCTTAGTGTGTCCATGCTTATTGAAGTGGTCACAAAATGGTCTTGGCCTTTTGTTTGTACCCTCGCCAGGACTAGGGTTGTTGCCAGGAATTAAATAAGACCTTGTATTTGGTCTAGATGAATAAGAGTAATTGCGAGAGACATTGAGTCATGCAGATTCCACATGAGCAGTGGAGGATGAGTTTATACCTTGTTGTGCTTCCTCCTTCCTTAAAAGATTGTATAGCTTTGCTGCAGATGCCACTGGCTCCATTAACAAGCATTGACTGCGGAGAGCATAAAAAAGATCATGAAGACCCTGCAGGAATTCCATTGAACGATCTTGATTGTGGTGACCTACAAAATTCTTGCCTGCTACACAGATGCAAGGAAAGAGAGGTCTCAATGAATCCGGTTCATCCCAAAGATACTTGAGCCGAGTGAAATACATTGCAACATTCATATTTTCTTGTTTCAATGAAGAGATTGATTGTTTGAGAGAAAAATGCTTAGGAGCATTGGTACGAGAGAATTGGTTTTTGATCTTCTAACCACTGGTGTCTTGCAAATGGGAATGACTGAACAGTGAAACGGATTTCTAGGTCAACTGAGTTGGAAACCCAGCTACCAACTACGTCATCTGCTCGAGTCCAATGTGAAAGATCAATTGGATCCGTGGGTTTCACAATGGATCTATCAATATAACCGATTTTGCTTTTAGCACTTATGGCCTTTTGATTTCTCTTTCCCAGATGCAATAGGTATCATTGGTGATAAGAGGGGTAAAGATGACAGTGAGCCGAACCAACGTAATAGGGTCTTGATGGGGATAGACCTGATCCCCTATTAGGTTGATTATTGTTGGGAGGTGGAGGAGGTAGAAATTCATCTTCAACAGCCATTGTTGATGCAGTTGCGGAGAGTAGTGAAACAAATCTAACCTAGCTCTGTATTACCATGAAGAAATATTGGGTTTGGGTTTTGAATCTCATACAACTGTAATAAGATTGATTTTTTATTTTGTATATATGCTGACTGTACAATTTCATAGAAAGAGTGAAGATCCTAATACTATAATTACATCAAGAGAATTAAATTTATTGCTATAAATAAATCAAAGAAATTTAAACTAATTACATCAATATTATTCTTTGCATGTAATAATCTTCTTTCCATATTCTTATTTGCATGTATTCAATCACATATTCTTCTTTGCATTGCGTATAAAACTTGTTTCCATATTCTTCATTACATGAATTTAATCAAATATTCTTCTTTGCATGTGCTAATCTTCTTTCCAAGTTTATCAAGGGACTGATAAACTTAATATACTGGCAGATTTACGTTTACTTGCGGCACATTTTAGAAAACCAAATGAGCTACAACTGCCAACTTGCCATAAATAAATTAAAATGCCAACTAAATATTTACTCGATAACATAACACACACTCATACAATGGGACTTATTAGAAGGATGATTATCAACAGAGAAAGGAACACAATGAGTTACGAAAAGAAGAAATTAAGGAACATAATACTTCCATCTAGTGTTCTAGGGAGAGCGAGGATGATGCATTAATTTTATTTACCCATACCTACTCAAGAGTTTAAATGCGCCGGGGAGAACATTGTGCTTCTTGTTAGAAGGAGTTCAAAGCAAATTTGAAATTCACAGGTTGGTGAAGAATCTGCAAGAAGCCAGATAACACTACATCCTTTGCCAATGCCAATTCCTGGGGAATTCGAGAGTCGTTTGATTACATAGTCTAGTGTTCTTGGGAGATTGGATGCGCTGGGTCGAACCATCTTTTGGACCTCATTATCCAGAATCGAGAGATACAAAGAAGACAGAACGAACAAAAGCAGCCTGCGTTGCAAATATGACATCATTATGTTACTGGCGAATACTTATAGACAAACTAAGATATTATATATTGTATAACGTTATCTTGGTGACAGAAGGTCCACTTTCTCAATGCAGGCGTTTTCTGCATGTACACTGTGTGGTACATCAATAAAAAAATATATGATTAAGTGGCCATTTTTCCTTTATCTTTTTTCATGGACATTGTATTTGGGTGGGGTGGGAGGAGGGGGTTAGTACTGCATCCTAAGTACCGAAATGATGATTTTGAATCTTTGATGGCTGTTTTCTATCTCATCACCCTGAAATCTAATTATCCATTTAAAGCCAAAACGCAGTTTGGACAACTATACTAACAACTTAATGAAATGTATGCCTTGATCAAATCAGTAAAATAACTTGATGATGCAACAAAAATAAAATATGCCCATCATATGGGTGATCCAACTAAAAAAGATATCGTCGTCCCTGATAATATTCCCAAGTTAACATCTTAACAATGTTTGGTCTGAATAAGATCCATTCAAACAGTAAAAACAAAATAATTTTGGTGTAACATGGTAACATAATGTGTATTGCTTGTTCCCTATATCAAATTCGTGTGGAGAAATCATTGAGTGTAAAAAGCGGTAAAATAAAAAACAAATTACTTTGACAGCCTCCGGGATTACATACTAAGAAATAACAAAACTACCTCCTACACTTACTTATCATTCTTATAAGCATCAGCTCTCTTTTGGAGTTCCTTCATAATCGACTTCTCTGAGTTGGTCTCCATGATTTTTTTGCTTCACATGTATCCAGCCATGTTTGAATCTATCAAAGCTTATGTTGTCAGAATTTTCTACGTGTTAGCTGTCTAACCAAACCCTTTGGCAACATTGTCACCACTAACTTCCTTAAAAAGCTTGCACACAATCTCAATCTCTCAACTTCTTTAGTCTTTTTTCAGGTCAGTAATGTGAGATGGAAACAAAAACAATTTCAAGAACAGAATGCTCATATGTAGTTTCAAAGTTTTCCGAGAAACAATCCAGCACTCCCTAAACGTAAAGGAGATCAAATAAGAAATATAACGTTTTCATCCCCACCGAAATTATGTATACACATATATTCACGTAAAAGGAAATGTATCTTTGAAATTCTTTAGAATTCTACAGTGAGCTTTTCTTCAAGTTTTTCTTTTATTTCCATTTAAGAGATAAGACATTATTGTCTCTAAGATATCCAGTCAATTCAAAAGTGAATCATCAACTATATGAGTATGAGAATACCTTTGCTTAGTAAAATGGGTTTAGCATATGGATGCTTCTCTTTAAATTAAAGAGAGACATCTATGAAAGTGATGTGGCTGATGATATAGAATAAAAGGGACAATTTTAGCATAATAATCAAACACATACTTGAGTATTCGATTCTGGAAATTACATTTTAATGCACAGAGATGTGACAAGCCGCCGAACTTTGTTATTGTGAGTAAAAATGAGATAACCATCAACATCCAACGAACATCTTAGCCACACTGGCCTAATTGAAACTTGTTAACAAGACATCGTATGGCCTAATTTTTTATGCACAGAGATGTGTTAAGTTCAGTTTGGGAGAACGGCAGGTCTCATATGGGAGGGGTACATTTTATTATTAGCAGCAGTTACTTTGGCGTAGGCTAAAAATTGGTAGAGACCGACGATGTTGGATAGACTGTTTATGTTTGATTGTATTTTTTATAAAGGCCGTCAAATCAAATGGTTGATAATTCGGAAACAAAATACATGCTATTGGCTCCAACTCGCAAAGATTAGATGGAAACTTCACGAAGGATGGATGTTATTGATGATTAAAGAGATAAAGAGTACATCGTCAACCTTAAGTAGGCATAAAAAACGAGAGCGACAAAATGGGAAATAACAAACAATGACACAAAATGGTTCTGAACCAACACTTGCACAATAACTAGGAAGATGCACACTCTATTCCGGGGAATTAGCTCCACTTTCTAAGCATTTGTCTTATGCGATTATCACTTTTACACATGGAATATTCCTTTAGAGTACACATGTTCAAGGGACGCATGCTGCTGGGTTGCTTTCGCAACAACACTCGCAAATCTGCGAACAATCTTGTACAGTGCAGCGCTGCGTTACCATCGAACTATCCATGCCAGAACATTTCTTTTTACATTCACTTGCACAAGTACCACAATCACTGTTGATAGCCAAATATGTGTCTTCGAATTTGCACATATTCTTTGGAGGTGGTATGGGTAATGGTGAAGGTTTACATACAGGTTTAGGTGGGCACTTTTGTTGAGGTGGCGGGACTGTTGGTGGCGGTGGGCACTGTTGTTGAGGTGGCGGGACTGTTGGTGGAGGTGTTAGAGGCTTCACGGGAATACCCTCAAGGGGAGTGCCCGGCTTCGATTCTCCTTCCATGGGAATGTCTGGCTCCGATGCTCCTGCCATATCTGTAAACATATATAAAAAGAAATTATGTATAAGCCCCTTATAACTATATATTGGACGTAAACTCCAAATTAAAAAGATGTTTATTGTTGCCTCTATCCTTGTTGCCCTAAAGTGGAGCTTGTCCTAATTACCCTTTAGGACCGACCTTGGGGCACTTACATAGAAATCTCAATCAGATCAACTGAAAATGTAAATGTTATTGTCGTCAAGCTCATTGCGAATTTGAACTTTGATCTGAACATGTCTAAACTTGTTATGCCTATATATATTATCATTTATGAAAAATTGAAAATTCCATAAAATTTCATCACAAATAAACAGAAAAATAAATATAATTGGAATGAATACGAATCTCACCTGTACTAATAGAGAGGCATATTGTCAGTATCACAAAGACACTAGAGATAGTAAAGAACCCAGGGGATCCTCTCCAAACTATCCCCATCTTCACTACTAAGATCGAGCTAATTTACCGGTGGTTTTTGGAATACCTTTTATTTTCTTTTTCTTATATTGAATGCTGATATACTTTCCGAAAACCGGTCTAGACTATTTATAGAGGCTAACTTTCATAGTCATTTGGATATATTCAGATGTTACTGTGACTACACATCAGTAAACATTTTCTATTAGAATTTTTTCCTTGGTGGGCATTTTAGTCCAATAGATTAATCAATTGAATTGTGGATCTCATCACCGACTCGCTTGGGATCTGTCCAGAAAACTCTGCCTACGTAAACCTTAGCTAGGAATTTTAATTCGTCCCCCCAGATATGAAAATTATTTGAACTTGGGGACAGAAACAGCTGAGAAATTGATTACACGGTACAATTCGATCAGTCTCTACAAAGAAACAAAATTATTTAATTTGACTTTGTTTTAGTTTTTCATATTAGGTCGTTTTCTAATCTCCACTAGGAGAATCCACTTGGTAACTGGCATCTCACAGTACAACAAACAACGTATTATCTAATGAAATTCCAGATTCCCACGAAACGAGCACATGGATTTGATTTGCTTATCATCTGCTGATACATTTATGGGGATCACAAACATGAAATGTTCACATTCATTGGATTCTCCTGAATGTAAGATGTGCTTCTATATTTCTATTCTCCACTTAGAGAAGCACTTGGCAATAAGCATTGTCAGTATGAAAATCAGATTCCCCTACGATAAGAGGTAACGGGCACATGAACTTACCTAGGAGTTTCGCAGTTCCCCTACCGTCCAAGAACAAACAATATACCTTAGTTTATAATAGACGTAACAAATCTTATCTTCGCTGGGTTAAAAGTTACCTGTTCTTCGCTGGGTTAAGAAATGCGAATCTTATCTTCTCCGTCTCATCTATCTTCTTGATCTGCAATTTCACTATTCTTCCCCGTCTTCAATGTCTCTCTCTGTTTCTCGATCTCTTTCTGTCTATATATTGATCTGGTGTTTTGGTTTGTGTGGCTCAAACACGACCAAGGTTGAAGATAAGAATTGAAGTATTCGTACGAACCACACGTGTGGTACAGGTGTCTCAACCCACGTGTCCATCACATTCCACGTGTCGCCAGTTTACATTGCACGCGCGTCATATGTTTGCAGTGCACACATGTTATGAATTTATTAGCCCACGTGTCAGTCACAGTCGACGTGTCCATCACATTCCATGTGTCGCCATTTTACATTGCACGCGTCTCATCTGTTTGCAGTGCACACGTGTTATGAATTTAACAGCACACGTGTGACATCATGTCGGGCGGTATTTCTTTAGAACGGCAAAAAAGACATTTCACAATACAGTTGGCCAGTCAGAAGTTATCAAAATGCCTCATTTTGACAATTATAGGTACAAGTAACGGAATGAGGCATTTTGATCTTTTGCCTAACGTCCGGGATATTTTCACAACCTTGGGGTCCAAATTGGGGCATTTTGCCACTTAACCCTTAATTCATCTTTTGGTTTTTCTATGCAGGGATATACTCAAGCGTCAAACACATAATCTTTGTCTTTTTAGTCAGCTGCTATATGTGGAGGCACACAATACAGGCTACTCCCCACGCCACCACTGCTGAAATAGTAGATCTGCAGAAAATTGAAGACCTGATATGTTGGTAATCATGGATGGACGCATTTTCAAGTATCAATTTGTATCTAGGACCAAGTCATTTGTACCAGTTTCACACAGACTACCACAAAAACCCCATATTGTTTTCTATCTAGACAATTGGTTAGGGATGTTTTAAGTTTATTAATTGTTAAACTATCAATTTGTATTTAGGACCAAAGTTTATGTAATTTAGACACCAGCTTCACACTACCTATCTCAAAAATCCAGTGTTGTTTTCTAGTAAGGCAATACAACTGAGACAACGTATGTGATTGGTTTGTGTTGAAAAAATTTCAGGGTTTATTGATATCTGATTCGGGTAGTGCTGGACTTGTAACTTTGGATTATGTGATCATGGAATGAAGATCAGTTTGGCAGTTCCATTTCAATTGTTAAAGAAAATTTTCTAAAACGTTGTTTTTCATCTATTAAATGTTGTTAGTGTGTCAAATTGTAGTCTAGTGTTGATAATGTTTTCCAATTACTTTAAAAGAAGACTTACATTGGTGCATATCAGTTTTGGATGATATTAAAAAAAGAAAATTATATATCTTAAAGCTATTTACGCAGATATCTCCCATTATTTTGGGTTCAGTTGGTTCTGTTTCCAGGCGTTCTTATTTACATGACAGTATAGAGATATTAGTATTATCATGTATATGTTTTGTACTTACACACATGATTAGATTTGTGTGTGGCAGTCTGTTAGTGACTGTTTGTTGGTTGAACACCTAAATTGTGATTGAGATTTGGTTGTTCCTTTTTTCTTGGTATATGGTTTGCTATATTCCGAGCTGCAGCTTCTCTCTAAGTAAAGTAACCATCCATCTTGCCAATAGTTCAGTGAAGTAGTTGAATGCCTTAATACCTTGTCAATGTTTTAATGACTATAGATATGTTAACTTTTTCCTCTTGTTACTTTGTTTTGCTTCATTTCATCAACCTATCCAAACATAACTGAATGTTCAATTATAAGTTTGTAATTGCAAACTTCAAAGGATGATATCTAATAAGTTTGCCCATTAATAGCATTATGTTCTTGACTATTGATACAAGTAGAACATAGTGAAAATTTTGTGGATAGAATTGTTGCAATCAGAGCTGGTATTTTATTAGGATTGGCTATGTTGGTGCTAGCTAGATCTTGCAATAACAGTATTTTTTGGATGGAGTGGTGACTTTGGGTTCTTGTGTTGCTGAGCACAAGGATAAAAACTTTGCCGTGGTGCCTGATGGCACACTACACAATATGGACCTCTTCACTGGTGGGAAAAAGCCGTTTTAAGATAGTTGGAAAGTGTCGTATTAGCCGGATATACGACACTTTAGAGTTGCCGCTGAAAGTGCCAGATTTAGTGTCTTTTTCTAAAACGACACTTTCAAGTTCACTCATAATTACGATATTTCCAAGCTGTCACTAGTTACTATACTTGGAATACGTCGTAGATTTAATTTTATAATATAAAAAAAAGTAGCAATTCAGCTGAATTCCAAAGCTGATTCGGCTGAATCCCAAGGCAGATCTCGCTGACTTTAGGGTTTCTGACTCGGATGAGATAAATCTGAACTGAGCCGAATCACCCTGAAATAAAACTTGAATTTAAAAATTATAATGATCATTTAAGTAAAAAATTAAAAAATCATTGTATTGGTTATACAATTCATATCTGAATTCAGTTTACACTCAGGTTCGGAATCACAAAAGAAAATAAGTAATCAAATCCTGAATTCTAAGGTTCATAAAGACAACTGAAACCAGCAGACGAGATCCTGCAGGATGATGGAACCGAGCGGACAATTCCAGAAAAACAGACCTACAACAAACAAAAGGTGTCAAAAGGTGTCAACATCACTCCTTGAACCTGGACTAGCAGAATTGTGTGGACTTGCAGAAGGGTGTCACCTGTAACAGAATTGTGCAAGGGAACCAGGCCAGCTACTTGCTGACCAAGATCAGCTGCCACTTCCAAGCGGACAATTCCAGAATAACACACCTACAACAAACAAAAGGTGTCAACATCACTGAAGATATTCACTCCTTGAACCTGGACTAGCAGAATTGTGTGGACTTGCAAAAGGGTGCACCTGTAACAGTATTGTGCAAGGTAGCCAGGCCAGCTACTTGCTGACCGAAATCTAGTCTCGACATAGTTATCTAAAGTAAAGCCACTTAAGTAGTAAGACTCACAATACAAAAATGCAGCACCTTGTATATGTCTAAATCAATCACTACAAGAAAAGTTGGATTAAGCGACCAGGCATTTTTGGTTGGAAAAGCCCATATTGAGTCGCTCTATCCCTTAAAGCGATTTAATTTGGCTCTCGCTGTGGAGTTGCAAAAAGTGGGATTTCAACAAGTCTAGAGCAGCTAGGCAATCGCTTTAGTAATCAAGCAATTATCATGTAGCGTCTTTTTTCTTAATTGCTTCATGGCTAGACCGACCTTCCTAGAGCAAGCAAAATAGTGATCGCTTTAAAGCTAGACCAACCAAAGTACAGCAAGTGAAACGATGATCACTTCATATATAAAACAACGATAATAGAGCAAGTGAAACGCCGATCGCTTCATAGATAGACCAACCATAATAATAGAGCAAGTGAAATACCTGAAGTTGGTTGCTTACATTTTTGAGCTACCAAACTTTTTGCCGGTTACATCTGTTGTTCTGGTGCCGGAAGTATCTGGCCGATTTCGATTTAGATAATCCCAAATTGAAATTAAAGTTAAAATAACAATTAAAATTGATACTAAAACAAATTATGAACCAAATTAAAAACTGAATCAAGTTTTATCATATCACATAGATCAATTTACATAATTTCTTAAAAAAAGAAAATCTTTACAGGAACAAAAAGATTAAAAATACAAACTAATCATTTCTTAATAAAATGATGATTACAATTTCCTTAATTTTGAAACAAAAGATGAACACTCCTTCGACTTTGTAGCACCTAGCTCATAATAAGAGATTCATACTTCCATCATCATTCTTGTGCTTAAGTTCCTGGAGATAGTGGATATATTTAAGAATACACATAGAACTGCATATTTCAATAATTTGGAGGAGATCCAAACAGTAAACAAGGCGTACCATCTAAAAAATGAGGGCAAGAGTACATAACATAACTCTCATTGTCTGACAAATATATGGTGTCAAATTGATCCTGTACGAAAACATAGGTTAAGCGACCAAAATCTTGTTTATACAAGACTCTACTAGATCTCGTGTTCTTTTCCCATGTGCGAGAACAGTTAATTTAATTAAAATAAATCAACACCAGGTAACCTAAAATCAATTGGATCTGAAGATCGAAATGATACATACTCCAAAATAACATTCTTCCATTTTGATTAAAACTACAGTAGGCATTTGCACCAAGTAGCCTTGAGGGACAAGAAAAAATTAAAGATAAAGAAAGAATTATAAGCAAACACACAGAACAAGTGTTTAAAGTATTAAATATGAGGTTTATCTACATAGGATCAAACAGATGATGGATAGTCAAAGGCCCCACCTAAGAGCAGGAACAGGCTCTACTTAGTCCCCAGGTGGCTTTTGGGAGCTTAACAACTAAAGGGCTTGCCCGACTAGGCTTCGCCTAAAAGCCGAGTACGCAAAACATAGAGAGTAAGAGAAAGAAGACCAGCTGCCTTCTCTTCTCCAATTGTTAAGAGTTTATATTTCTTCCAAATAATTTTAAACCACCTCTGTCTCTCTATACACATGCAAAATACTGCATATACATATATCGGTAATATACTAATATCCACCAAGTCCTCGACTAGTCCTTCTAGGCACCATCCCCCCTTGGCCACCTAGCGACATTATCTAGAGTTTAGCCCTTACATCATCATCCTCAAAGGGTCATTTGAAACTTCTCCTAGTTCTAACATGAATAGAGAAAATAGATAATAACAACCTTTTCAAAATTTTAAAAGCAATGATTACCTTCCTTCGTGGGGCGCGCAAAAACTCCTAAGAGAATAGACAGAGTAATGCCTTTTAGGATCAGGGGACAATAAAGAAAAGGTGCTGCTTCTGAAGGGAAAGGCAGAATACCATCTCCTTCATAAGATTCATTATCAGGCTGTGCTGCCATATCCTCTTCAGTCTCGCGGCCCCCTTTAAGATCCTCTCCTCGCACCTCGTACCCAAGTTGATCATCGTGGTCGTTATCAGTGGAAACGTAATCATCCACAAAGTCCTGCGACACGATTTTTTCACCAGGGAAACTTTAACCAGAGCATCATTCATGCAGATTAAGACTTTGAACAACTACAGATTATTGCAGCAGGAAACAAAAAAGGAGTGCATGTACCTCTATGACTAAATATGGTTTCTGCGGGTGGAAGACGCTCGCCATAACCACCTTCCCCTTGAATTGTCATCCCTGGTGGTGCTATATAAAACAAGCAATGTACTAATTTGTAAGGATCACAGAGATACAAGCTCAACAGAGACGTAAAAGAGCCACGGTGATTACAGAATGTAATATAAAAGAGTGACAAGAGAAATATTAAGATTCACCATGAGTAAAATGATGCACAATATTCAAGATATGTCAGTTGTCTAAAGACTAATCCAATTGGCTAGACAAGAAAAAAACAGCTAAGATCTACCATCATTGACCGGGCATGTGCAGCTCCTTGGTCAGTTAAATCACCTTGCTCATCATCCATCTTTGCTCAGTTAAAGTTCTGGAACCAGATTGAGATCATAGTCCTGAGAGAATACAGAATGTACACTTATATTTCTACTCGATCTCTCCCACTTTTGACAAGAGATAAAGATTTTCCCTATGTTTTATAAAATTAAGAGAAGAAAAAAAAAGCAGCCACTTCTCATTACCAGCACGGATTGTCCACCTTCATAAACTCTAATTTTGGAGTGCAAGGTAGCTTCCAGACATAGTTGCCCCTGCACAATCTCAGATATTAGCCTCACATAATAATACGAAGATTAGAGAATTCATGTAATCTACAAAGAAAATAATTTGCCAGCTATTTGCAATAATCTTTCCATGCCTCCTCCTAATTTTATCTTTTACTCTATGCCATCAATGTCAAATACCGTTTCGAAACATGAAACAGAAAATAGCAACACATGCTTTTCAGTGGGATTATTTTATAGGACTTCAACTCAGAAAAATGGAAATCCCAACTCTCTCAGCTATAAGATTAATTCCACCAGCCACAAAGCTTCAATAACAAATAAACACGGAGCTTCCGCCTGAATACATAATGACATGCTAGTGCAGTTGAACATGTTACTAGTTTTGTAAATGAGGACAAAGAAACACTTCCACATTCAAAATGAAGATAAATTTCCTATTGGATAACCATTTGTGCAGTTCAGCATGAAGTGCAACATTGTGTATGACAGAGATAAATGAAACATTAAATCCTGATATGGAGGCACATTAGAGAAGCACATATCTTTACTTAGGGACTCTAACAGAATAGGACAGACTTGTATCCGAGAAAAATAATTGAAAAGCAAAAAGCTTATTTGATACTTAACACGACTGCATATTCTCATGAATGGGGATGCCATTCGACACAATTCATATGGGCCTATGTACTATGTTGAGAATAAGTTACCTAAGAGATGGAAATGTGAATTCCAGTCCTTTTCTTGTCCAGCGAATCCAAAACCTGGCTGAAACCTTTTCTGCGTGGAAGGAGCTCCCTTCACCCCCCATAGGCCTTCAATCACCTCTACCAGCTCCAGGAACAATGCCATGTTGACAAGGGGGCAAACTTGGTTTTAGAGACCTCCAGTACCAACATTACCTCCACCAGGTACCATTGCTAATGCCAAATGAAAAAAAAGGGTTAGTTCGAATGATAAATAACAAGGAAACCAAGTGGGTAATCACCACGGAGAACTCCACCATCTGTCTCAGCACAAGCCATCTCCCATATTACATATTCATTACCAGTGTCTCAAGATTTACCAGACCACACACCACTAACAAAGACACCCATACTCTTCATTTCACAACCTGCTCAACCCACTTAAAAATTCTTCTTCCAATAATCTAAGCATTCGAATCACATAGAGAACCATTTAGTTCTTCTCTACTCAGCCGACATCACCGATTTCAATTCCTTCTTTTCTGTAATCAATTCCACCTACAGTTCAGTCAAAATCTTCATCTCCAATTTCTTGTTCAAACCCTAACTGTAATTCACCATCCATCTTGATTTCTAGCAGCAGCAACACCAATTCCACAAATCGAACCCATGATTAAGAAACTTTAATCAGAGATGGAAGAGATAATGAATTTTCTGTTGTTGATTCGATGTTCAGGGATGGAGAGATATGATTCTTATGGCTAGGTTAGATGTTGAGTGAAGAATTGAAAGGGGTTCTGAGATTGAATCAGTGAAAGAAGAAATCAATAGTAGATTACGAATCGTTTGATTTAGGGTTTGTAGAAGGTGGATCTGAGGTATTCAATTGATGAGTTTCTGTGACTGAGGTTGTGATGATTTTCACCAGAAATTGCAGATGAGAATTAATATGGGTCAATTCAATCAAGAAATGGAGATGAAGAAGAGGGATTGAGAGAAGAGCAGCGGTGGTGATGGAGCGCCGACGGTGTGTTTCGGAGGAGAGAAAGAAAGAAAGAGAGAACCAGATTGGAATTAGAGTTCGAGTGGTCGAGGGATACAACCAAGAATGAAAATTAAAATGATCGACGGACCATATCTCGTTTGATCCACTCATACGGATCAAGAAAAACATCTTGATGGTTGATATTATATTTGGGATGTTCATACGGATTGAGAAGTAACTGTGTTTTTGTTTGTGCTAATACGAACTCATGTATCCGGTTTTGTTATCAACATTCGACACGAAAAAAAAATCCAAAAAAAATATTAATAAATTTAGGACATTGTTATCGACATTATGATATAAAAAAATCCAAAAAATACATAAGAATGAATCGGGAAAATGAAAAATGAAATCGATAATTGGTGTGTTTCTTTGTGTTTTTGTGCTTTCTCTGTGTGTTTCCGCTTTGAATTTCGACTAGTCACATAGGTCATGAAGTAATTTCTACTAGTCATATAGTTCATGAAGTAATTTATAATATTCATTACTGATAAATATGAAGATCGGTATCGATTTGAACTTCAAATTTGGTATAACGGCATAGGAACTATGAACCATGAAGCTCCGGGAGGGTTCTGGCTTCAAACTTAGCATGATACATCATATTTATCGATAAATATGAAGCTCAGTGTCGATTCGAACTTCAAATTCGGTATAACGACATATAAACTATGAACCACAAAGCTTCAAGAGGGTTGTGACTTCAAACTTAGCATGATACATCATCAAAATCGATAAATATGAAGCTCAATGCGGACTCGAACTTCAAATTCGGTATAACGACAACGACACTATGAACCAAGAAGTTCTAGGAGGGTTCTGACTTCAAACTTAGAAGGATACATCATCAAAATAGATAAATATGAATCTCAATGTCGATTCGTACTTTAAACGTGGTATAATGGCATACAAACTATGAACCACGAAGCTTCAGAAGGGTTCTGACTTCAAACTTAGCATGATATATCATCGAAATCATCAAATATGAAGCTCAATGTCCATTCGAACTTCAAATTCGGTATAACACACTATCATACTACTTGAACCAGCTTTGTCATTGATACCACCGCCCATATTTTCAGATCTGAAAATGAAGAGTTCTGTGGTGTTGAAGACATTTATTTATGGTGAAGAAGATAAGGTTGCATACGGATTATGAAAATCTTTGGACGATAAAGATTTGATTTAAGACTGTCATACGGATCAAGGAAAGTGTGTTTTCTTGGTGCTTTCTCTTTGTGCTTTTCTCTTTCTCCTCTGCTCGCACATATTAGATATGGAGTCTGTCTCTATTTCTATTTCTTCGGTCTCGATTTAAAAATAGATTCCTGATTATAAATTAGACCGGCCTTGTTATCCGAAACCTACTGTTTGGTTTATACAAGTGCATCTCAATCGATCGACCTTAGTCAATTTCGCCACATAGTTATCTATCAAATAAACCGAATTTTCGTGGCTTCACTTAATTTCACTTGTTATTTGTCAATCTTACCCAATGTAAATCGGCCTTACTCAGATTTTCCCAAAAATTATTAGGTTCTTTAGTTATCTATCATTTTAATTGAATGTTCATCGACCTTAATTAATTAAAGACATTATTTATCAATCTTGTCCAATATTACTGGATCTCACTCAATTTTTCTTAGATTCCACGAGTTTATATGGTTATCGATCAAATAAACTAAAATTCCTTCGTTTTAACTTAATTTAACTTGTTATCCATCAATCTTATCCAATATCGTTGGACCTCACTCAGTTTCTCTTAGATAGATTGGTTTATCTAGTTATCCATTATTTTAACTGAATGTCTATCGACCTTTGTGTATTTCACCCTTTATCTATCAATGTTATCCAATTCGCTCGACCTTACTCAATTTCTCTTACATAAATTGGTTTATCCAGTTATCCATTATTTTAACTGAATGTCCATCAGTAGTTCACCGAGGATGGGAACTACGGACAGTAAATCGGAAAAATTGACCAAGTTCCACCGATTTATTGAAAAAAGAATTAATGATATAATTTTAAAATTTTCAAGGTTTTGATAAAACACCTAAATAAATTTCATGTTAAATCATAGAAATCAGATTTTTCCGATTCTTTCTTTTCTCTGTCCCAATTTTTTTTAATCACAAAATTAGGATATAAATAGTATTTAAGATCATACAAAATTGTGCTAATTACAAAACGAACAAGGAATACGATTTTTCAAATTTATCTGGCCAATAGAAAGCCAAGAGCTAGGTAATGATTGGAAACAAATTCGGTAATTACCTTCTCAACAGATAGAATTTCGAGTAATGTATTAGAAATGGACGGGAATGAACAAGTGAATTATTATCGTAGAAAATATGTAGAACATATAAATTTTGGATTGAATACTACGAATGTGTATAAATCAATTGAATGAAAATGATTAGCAAAATGCGAAAGAATGGGAAACCCACCTCGTAAAATTACTATATAACTTTTATTGGAAACCCACCTCGTAAAATTTCTACAAATCAAAATTAAACATCTCAATATCAAACATCAAACACTAGATTGGTGATCGCTTCCCTTTCTCATTATTAGAATCATCTACTTTCCTTTTCTGAATTGGTGGTCGCTATACCTTGGTTGCTGAGACAGGTTTTTAGCAGCCAAACATATTTTGAATTGTTGATACATGGTAGCTTGAAGTAAATAGCTACTAACCTACTGTTCCACTCGCTATGTAGTACTGGGAAAATTGCTGGAGTAACCCACAAATTTAATTAGTAGCTACGATTTAATGGGAGCATGTTAATAGCAGCCAAAGTTTTTGGTAATTGCAAACATGGTTGCTTAACTATTAAAGCGACCAAAATTTTAAGATCTTGCTAAGATTTTGGTCGCTTAAACCAAGTTTTCTTGTAGTGAATAGAGTTACACTTTTTCAGTATCAGTAAAATTTGCCAAGGTGTGAAGGAATTGGCCCTCTAACAAGTTGCAGCAAAGATCTCTGCAGTTAACATGAAGTACTGCTAGGTCAGTAACAATGAAAACGAGGTAATAACATAATATTGAGATATTAGCTCGACTATGGCCAAGTCAAAAGTGCTTATAAAACAGCAAGTGCCTGCATCGAACAAACAACAAATGGAGCTTGCCTGGTGAGTATGTTTCTTTGTATCTAAAGCATGGAGTGCAAATAAATCAGTTCACACAAGATCATGCCAATACACTAAGCTCAACAATCAATATAAATATATAATAGACTCACCTAAGTTCCGTAGTATAGCTTTAAGATGTTCTTGGCAAGAGCTCCCGCTGCAACTCTTGCAATGGGTTCCCTAGCCAAAGATCTGCCACCACCCTGCATTTACAATTGCCAGCTATTTAGACAAAAAGATGGGAATGTTTAAATTCTATGATGCAAGTGACTTAACAAAATGATAAACAAAACTGTATTATGAGCATGTCATCACCTTAACGTAGGTACTTGGAAATGCAGATGCCCGTAGGGTCTCTTGGGTTTCCTCTCCAGGTTTGGGCACACTCGAGATGAGAGCAGTTTGGTAATCGTTATCCCACTGTCTATGCGTACCATCAGTTGAATAGATGAAATCAATCTCCACAACCTAGAAAAAAGCACATAAAGAAATAAATGAACAATTTGATTGAAACTTCAGAGATTAGAGATTAATTAGACTAAAATTAACTACTAATTACAAACTAGACTTACATCGCTTATCCAGTTAAATATTGATTGCCTCTGTTGAAGAAGAAAATCTCTATATGTTGTTGTCCAGTAATAATCTTCTAAGTAATCATTAAGAGTCGAACGATTTCTTTCTCTATTCCTGAATTTGGTATAATTAAGTAACTGTCTTCACAATTTCCATCTTCAAATCTCAAAAACTAAAAATCAAATCCAATAATAAACAATGTTCAGATTTGAAAAGCATCGACAGATCGGAGAGCATCACAAGCTTATAACTTAGGTATCGACATCTTTAAACGAAGTACATTTTCAATCTAGTTGAACAGAAATTACCTAGCAACGAACTGGCGAAAACCAACAAACTGGCGAAAACCAGCATCGAAAATCAGTCTTTCCTTTGATTTGATAGGAGCATCATAGGTGTCATCTTTCTTTGCCCTGCATAACAGAAAAATCAAGTTGCTCAAATTTTGAAGGAACCTCATTTTCAAAGAATATAAAAAAATGATCATCGTCCTGAAGGCCTGGATAAACATCTACTTTTCAGGAGATCTTATAAAAACTTGCTTTTTCTTATTGCATGTCTGAAATAAAATCCCACAACACACAGGAAAAGAAAAAGGAATTTCAATAGTTACATAAAATGAATGAGTGGCATCTTTGCTTCATGCTACATTACACATGTTAAAAAACTTAAAAACGAAGAGGAAAAGATGAATTTATAGCTAATTTAACTAAAACCCTTCACGTATATAGTAAACTTACATTCCAACCTTTCCATCCTTATCAATTACTCGCATTCCCTCATCAACCGGAACAAAACCCCTTTGCGTTTTTGTGTTGACCTGGAGACAAATAAGGCATATCTATATATCGATATAAAATTGTGCATACATATATTAATACTTAAACCACTGTAATTTAATTATCAAGGACCAAGGTATACTAACATTTTCAAAACCAAGCCCTTTCCAGTAGTTGTGGGGGAAGCATTTACCTGCAGAAATATAATGAAAATGCACATTCATTAACTTCAGCGAAGAATACTCCATCAACAACACTATAATCAAAACATTTGATTAGTAATCCTAAAATCAGAAGAAAAAAATATGTAGAGAGACGGGGATCGAAGGATTCACCATAGAAATGCTTCTCACATCAGGACTGTCGGTCTGTGTAGCAACAATCATCATGTTCTGTGGCAGCTCCATTCTGTTGATGTGGCTGGTTAGAGAAGTATACTACCTAGTATGGATATCATCCATGAAGACCATCACTACAAGAAAAACTGGATTAAGCAACCAGGCAGTTTTGGTTGCAAAAGCACATATTGAGTCGCACCAACCCTTAGAGCGACTTAATTTGGCTCTCGCTCTTGAGTTGCAAAAGGTGGGATTTCTATAGGTCTAGAGCAGCTAGGCACTCGCTCTAAGAATGTTTCAACTACCGTCAGCGATTAACTAATATGCTTGCTGTCAGTTTATTCCAATTATCGTTGGTCAAGTCGCTCTAAATATGCTTCAACTGCCATGAGCGGCCAACCAGTATCATTGCTCTAAATTTATTTCAACCATCTTAGCGAGTAATATGTTACGTTGACAAAGGTTTAGAGCAACTTAACTGACTAATAATAAATTGCTCAAGGGTATTGGATGTACAAGATTTTAGTCGGTACAAACTTTCAACTTGTCTGATTTGTCTGAAATTAGTTGCTCATTACACAAAATGTTCCGGTTCGTTTAAAGGCTTCCCACCAATTTTGACTCGGCTGAATAAAAAAAGAAATCATAATAACACAAAAAGCATATACAAAACAAACTAAATGAAAAATTAATTTAATTTATTATCATTAAATTCAATTTACAACATCAATTGTTAATCAGGAAAATTACAATCTCATTTTACAAAAATTAAATAAAAATACAATCTCATTTCTTTAAAAAAAACAAATTACAAGCTCTTCAACATACTTTAATTTTAACACCATCGATACAGCTACTTAAAGCTTTGAAGGCTACATCACGCTTCTTCTGAAACTCACTCAGATTCATACTGTTGCGACCTGATACCGTATTTTCTAGATCTGTTTTTGATGTCAAAGTTTAGGCTGCAAAAGTAGAAGGATACCCAAATTAGTTGACATTAACACTGCTTGCAATCTCTCATCTGTAGTTGTGGCTGCAACCTCCACCATCACCTTGTTATTCCATATGCTGCTTCACCATCTCACCCTTGACTGTAATATGCTACCTCCAAGACCATCAACATCAGCACCTAGTAACTGCTCAGCCATTCATAACATCGAACCCCCATCAAATTCTGAATCAAAACATCAAAAACAAGTACAAGGATTAAGGAAGAAAGAGTGAAAAATAAAAAAATACCCCAAATCGAATCCAGTAAATTCAATCAAAAATCCCCAAAATCCAACATATACAGACAAAGATTAACAAAATCAAAGTTTGAAAACCACACAATCCAACCAAATTGAATCCAGATCTTGGGAAAAAATAAGAAAAAACAAAAAAATGAATTGCAGGGCGTAATTGAAATAAAAAACCAAACCCTAAGTAGTAAAAAGGATATGTCGATCATAACTCTAAGGATTGTAAGAAAAATTGAAAGAATAAAGGAACCCTACCCATAAGTAAACCAATTCCTTCCGATTCACTTCTCTGCTGAGTAACTCCACAAAATCCTCACTAATTCCTTCCGATTCACTTCTTCTCTGATTTAAATCTAAACCCATTTAATTCACGACATCAAAGTTAAAATCAGAACCCCACATCAAACCAGCAACTGGTAGCAGCACAATTCATGTCTACTCTGAGTCTGTGTTCTTCCCGACCAAGACCTAACCTAACCTAGGAGAACCATAGAATGTAAATGGTTTGATTTTATGCAAAAGAATTAGGGTTTTTGAAGAGATTTGGTGAATCAGGTGAGGAGAGGGAGAGGAGATGGCGATGATGAGTAAAGATGGGTTGAGTGAATTAGATTTTCTTAAGTAATATCGTCGGTCGAAGAAGAGCAGAGAAGATGAAGATAGAGCAAAACAGATAGAGTTCGAGTGGTTGGGAGGGTTTGGTGGGTGAATGAAAATGATGGACGGAGTTCGTTGGATCCAGCCATACGGATTGAGAGAAGAATCTGACGGTTGAGATTGTATTTATGATGCTCATACGGATTGAGAAGCATTTGTGTTTCTTTTGTGTTAATACGAACTCATGTTTTCGGTTTAATTATCAACCTTTAACATGAAAAAAATCCAAAAAAAATATTAATAAATTTAGAACATTGTTTCCGACATTCTGATATAAAAAAATCCAAAAAATGTATAAGAATGAATCGAGAAAATGAAAAATGAATACGATAATTGGTGTGTTTCTTTGTGTTTTTGTGCTTTCTCTTTGTGCTCCGGGTTTGAATTTCGACTAGTCATGAAGTAATTTTTACAAGTCATAAAGGTCATGAAGTAGCTTTAGTTCACACTGGTAAACTCAGGTTATAAGATTACTAGAGATGGACCACGAAATTCATGATGGTTCAGACTTCAAACTTAGCTGGATACATCATCAAAATCGATAAATATGAAGCTCAGTGTTGATTCGAACTCCAAATGTGGTATAACAACATACAAACTATGATCCAAGAACCTATGGGAGGTTTTCTGACCTCAAACTTAGCATGATACATCATCGAAATCGATAAATATGAAGTTTAGTGTTGATTCGAAATCCAAATATGGTATAACAATATACAAACTATGAGCCAAGAACCTCCGGGAGGGTTTCTGACTTCAAACTTAGCATGATACACCATCGAAATCGATAAATATGAAGTTCAGTTTTGATTCGAACTTCAAATGTGGTATAACAACATACAAACTATGAGCCAAGAAGCTCCTGGAGGGTTCCAACTTCAAACTTAGCATGATACATCATCTAAATCGATAAATATGAAGATCAGTGTTGATTCGAACTTCAAATGTGGTATAACAGAATACAAACTGTGAACCAAGAAGCTTCGGCAAGGTTCTGGCATATTGTACGCATACGATCGTAACCTGGCCGTGAGTGGAATACTATAAGTGCATCTACTTCGTACGAACGATGAATTCATCCATTTACAGGTAAGATTCCTTCGAAATATACCATGAAACGTTAAACAAACCTTGGCTCCGAGATCGTAACCTGGCTGTGAGTGGACTATTATAAGTCCATCTACTTCGTACGAACGATGAATTCATCCATTTACAAATAAGATTCCTTCGGAATATATTTCCTGAGTTTAAACAAGACAAGCTTTAAAATTTGTAAAATCTGACAATGATTAGCGCAGAATCAAGAATCACATGGACCACCACCCCATCCAATGATCACAAATTTGTTCCGAGAATCTTTTTGTCCAGTATTGACATGCTTCACTTTCTTTCGGATTCCGTCGGTTATTACAATTTTCTATCATTTCACCCGTTATCTATCAATCTTATCCAATATGTCTCGGCTTCCCTATATATTTTCTGGGATGGTTTTATATGGTTACCTATCGACTCAAGCCAAATTTCCATCAATTTCACATACCTTTTATTGATGAAGTTCCACAAGATACCCGTAGTAGTTCTTCGTCTTCAATCGATGAACGCCGTGAAGTCTAGTGCTCAACTACACATTATATCCTAATCCGAGACTTAGCTATAAGTAGACTAGAGATCAAGACTTATAGTTTTGACAACTAAACTTGACAAACAACGCTCGCGAGTTCGACCGAGCAATGCTCTAATAGGTTTGTCTTAAGATATTTGTGATGTTTTAGATGCTCGAATTGGAGGCAGCGGTGGTTGTCAATGAGTGGAAGTTGGTGGATCGATGTTGTGTTCAATATTGATTGTATATGGGGTTGTATCTTGTAGTGCAGATTGATTCTGAAGTTATTGAGACCATGAAGAATAATCAATGGGTCTATTAGCATACATTTGAACGAAATTAGAGGGATTTAACTCAATCGAATTGTTTGTTTTTGATTTTTTTTTCAAAACCCAAAATGAAATTAGATTTCAATTGTTGTTTTGGATTGATTAGGATTTAGTTTTGATGGAAATTGAAAATGAGTTTCGATTAACGATTTTTGTATTTGTTAATAAAGTGATTATGATTTTGTATTTGAATTTGTGTTAGAATAATTAAATTTTCTGTAAGAGTTAATTTAGTTTATTCCATATTTTTGACATCCCATATCCTTCTTTTTGTGTTGGTTGAAATAATTCATAGGCCCCAATTAAGTGGCTCCAATTTAACCAGGATAAAAAAGGTCATACTATGAGTGAAAAGAAAAGAAGAAAAAGAAAATCTCGTAATAGTGCATTTGCAAAAATAAAAATACAATGAAAATGGCCTAGAGATATTTTTTTTCCCGAATCTTATGTTTCTTTTTTTTTTGTATTAAAGTGAATCTGTATGGTGCCAATAGAAAAATAAGGTTTTAAATCGGATGAATATAGTGCAAGCACAGAAGTTCACACAGATTACTTCATTATCAAACGGTGCAAATATTGACGCGTCAATTTTAATTTTATGTTTGAAACTAATCCGTGTGGTATACAATCGGCCAATAGAAAACCAAAACTTTTGATCGGACCAATATATTGCAAAAACGAGAGTTCACACGGACTGCTGCCTTATCCAACGCTGGAAAAATTGCCTCGTCAATTTTCATTTAGTGAAAAAAATTGGGCAAAAATGTTAGGCGGCAATTTTGGCAGAACAATTTAAATTAGGCGGCAAAGTTCAACTTGGTTTGAATTAAAGCTTCCTTCTCGTGGCAAAATTCCCACCACCTGTGTATAGATCCAAGAAAAACTTGGTAGTGGTCTAGTTGACTGCTTATCCTTCACGTGTGTGATTGGAAAGATTGTTTTCTGAACATGGGGACCAAATGGTACAAAGTAACAACTAACAGTGTTTCAATGGGATGATCCTTGTATCTTGGAAACTTTACTCACCAAAAAACTAATTCTTTTTATCACATAACTAAGTTGAACCTATTGATGAAGGTTCCCAAAATGAATGCTAAATTTTCAAAGGGATGATATTCTTGTATCCTCGAAATAAATCTTAATTCCCCAACATACCGATTTTTTTTATTACATAACTAAATTTAGAATGGCTAAAACAAAAAACTCAGTAAACAAATCACAAGATTTAAGATCTGACTTTTCTTTGAAACGGTGGTGTTGCTGAGATACAATTGTACCAACCAAATGTTTTGAATTGCTGGCCGACTGTGCTTCAAAGTAAATAGCGACTCAAGCATTTTTGTCGTTGCCGTGGATGGCTTGAAAAAGTGATGTACCAACCCAACACCTTTATTGGTCGCTACGGAATAGTGGAAATAAATTTTAAGCAGACAAACTGTATAGTGGTTGCAAACTTAGTTGCTTGACCATTAGAGCGACCAAAGTTTTAGGAGCTTGCTAAGATTTTGGTCGCTTAATCCATGTTTTGTTGTAGTGCATGATGACATTTAGACACACCAGTAGTTTGCATGACTGAATTTAGTTACTCAATCTACAAGGCACAAGTGACCTATAGTATATCTCACTTCTTTGTCCAAACAACGACTCACAACTGTATCACGACTGCATCTAGTTGCTCAAAGGTCGGGATTAATCAACAATGGCATGTCCATGCTCATATTTTCACAGTTGTGGTATCACTGAATATTGTATTCGATTCAAATTCATCTTAATCAAGATGATGACCAGAATTTATTTTGTACATGGACCATATAGCATGCATAAGAAACAAAAGTTGAGAAAACAAAAATTGAAAGACTATGGTGGGAATGGCAGTTAGCTTACTCCCACGATACGTCTCCTACAAGCATCCAGTCACCATCCTTATCCTCGTATGTTAATCTCAGTGCTTAGATGTTTTTCGTATTTTAGGATTTCATGAATGTAACAAAAATCAACATCAGCGAAAAGAACATGAATGATATGACTAAGCTACTTAAAAGTCCCAAATGTTAAGCAAATAGTTGAATTTCAAAACTAACAACCTAACCTAGGAATAAGAATCATTACATATCAAACTTAATACTACCCCAAGATTCAGTGACATCAGGAATAAGAGTGAAATTAATGATAAAGTAAAAATTTCTTCATCACCCAGAAAAGTTGGAGAACTAAAACAAACTAAAAAGTATTCCAAGTTAGAGCTAGAAGATCAACAATAAACCCTCAGCTCAAATCAGGAAACGAACATGAACAAAAACAATCTCAAAATAAAACATCCAAAACATTACAATATGAAAAACCAACATAACGAAGCATCACGAACTCCATACAAACCCTCAAATTAGAAAAATCTAGGGTTTAATTCTAATGAAAACCCCAAACATTGATTCTCTAAATGAACAAAATTTGTTGATTCTTCAATTGAAACCAAAACTATGGTGCAATTCTAAGATTGCAACTCGAAAGACCTGAATTTTGAGATTTGCTTTTAGAGGAAAAAAATCAAAAAGAAGGGAAACCCACAGATTAACAAAAATAAATAAATAAAGGAAACCCAACCATCAAATCGCTGAATCAACATCTAACAAAAAGAGAGAGTAAAGAGAAGAAATTCACAAACCTTATCAAACAACATCAACCCCGATTGATAACCTCATCAAACAACATCGTTAGGTTTGCTTGTGCAAGATCTGATTGATCTACCACATATTTGAGAAAAAATTTATACAGAAAATTGATTCACTGGAGGCTGATTGTGTTGATAAAAACCGAAGTTAGGGTTTCGATCTATAATTGATGAAGAAAAAGGGATCTTGGGTCTGTGTAGGAGAAAAATAAGAGAGAAGATTTCTGAAGAGGAAAATGAGAGAAGACAGAGAAGTTTCCGGTGCGGAGAGGAGAAAGAGGGGGGATAAAACCGACAATGAAAGAGAAAGTATAATAGATAATTATCCTACCTTAATTAGGGGCCATGGTTTCTAATTGGGGCCATTAAATTTTGTTTGCCCCAAAGTTTTCAGGAGTGTAAAAATCGAAAAATGAATATACTATTTTATTTTTGATTAATTTTTTTCAAGTAACGATCCTCATTAAGGACTCTTCACCCATATTAACGACAGTTTAGGGTCGTCATATACATCATGATCAAAACAATAACGACTCTAAACTGTCATACACTAACGATTCTTTTTAGAGATTAACGACAGTCTATAGCGACATTTCTAAAATGATTATGAAATCATACTCGATTTCATTTTGATTACAAATGAAAATGAAAATAGTTTTGTACTCGAATTGAAAACGAGTTGAACTTTATACTCGAATTGAAAACGAGTACAACTTCTTAAACGATCGGAAATCGAGTATGAAGTCATACTCATTCTTAACTCGGGTATAAAAATGAATTTTAATTTTATTTAATGTTTAACAACACATAAGCTACCTATAAATTTTTTTTTTTTACTGACAATCGGTTTATGTTCATGTTCATATAAACCGATTCTGGATATTCGGTTGATTTTCATATCCATATAAACCGATTCTGGGTAGAAGCAAGTTTCAAAAACTCTTTGTATGTTTTTGAGGTTACAATCGGTTGATACCAATGACAACATAAACCGATTCTAAGTTGGTGTTCTTCAAAAAAAAAAAAAAATTCAATTTTTCATAATCATTTGATGATTCTTATCAATTCTGCTCGTTTATCTTTTGTTTTTGTGCTAACTTGCATCATCTCGTTCATTTTTTCCGATTTGATAGATCTATTTTCGTATCTCCTTAAAATAAAATCTTCTCTTAATAAAGTTCTTTGTAGATCTAAAGGACCACTAAATTATCTTCACGAATATCTTCAAACTTGTTTACCAATTAGATGCACCACCATAGCATATCATTCCGAGCTGTTTCTAGCGCCAAAATGTAGTTGCAGGAAATCCTACAATCACACCCTTAGAGAGATTCTAATAACAATCTAAGTAATCATCTTCCAATCAATACATTCATTCACAAAATCTCTAATATTATTACAAGTTAATATGAAGAACTCTAACTTGGAGAATAAATAATCTTTCTGGCTCCTAAATTCCAAGTCTATGTTTTCAAAAAGATCTCTCTCTTTACAAGGTCACTCGACCCTCTTATATAGGAGTTTACATAGTAGATGACATCTAATAAAGTCCTTATTTTCGGAATTGGTATGCGTTATTAACGCACGTTTACATTGACTTTACTCGCACGTATTCTACAACTTCGCACGATCATCACACTTTATTCGTGATCCTTCTGACGTCATCCGATGTATCATTTTGAATATACTGTATGCGATGAACTTTGCTTGTTCATTAAATCTTTATTTCGCATTGTGCGGTATTTTGTATCTACAAACTAATTATGAAATCAGGATGTATTATCATCGTCTAATCAAGGTTGTTGCCGGTGATTTTTCCTTGAACTTTTGTAAGTTGAAAGTATGAATTTGAACAAGCACACAACTTTGTTGGAGTGATTGTTAGCGAATTTGAACTATTTTGCGTGCCAAAAATAAATTGGATGAAAGTATGAGTTTGCTCTGAACTTTATATTTATTTATCTTTTTTTATTTTTTTTTTGGGGTGGTGGTGGGGAATCCGTTGTTTCACTCTCATGCACAATGCTTTCATGAGAACGCATATTCTCCGTGACCTTAACTTTCATAATTGAATTTAAAAAAGCTCGATCTAACAGAAGCTTCACGACTTGACAACTCATATATGCTGCGACTTAAAATGGTCTTCGCTTGCACTTACTGTTGCACATAGTAAGTGCCCATAGGTTTGGTTCCTTTGGGGATTGCATATATAAAGGCGTTACATGGATGGATTAAACAAGATTTTTGTTCCTGATGGTGTAGATTCCATAAACGACATGTTTTAATTTCCCTCTCCTGTTTTTAAAATGTGCAACCCTGCTGTTAAGCCATAGCATGCACAATTCGCTTTTTAGGTTCGTGCTCTGGTTTCAGTTCCATATGGGGATGAATCCAATCCTAGGATAGGGCATTAACCTTCCTGGAAAGCCGGTCCGCCATAATAATCAGTTTTTTCGAAGCAAGTTAAGTAACACAAAATGGACGACATAAACGAAGATTGTGGTAACAGTATCAATCTCATCATAAAGCCAAGTTATTAGGCAGACGATATTGCTCTCTAATCCCATTGGCCAAGCTTAAAAAATACAAAATTCCAAGCACAGAATTTTGAACGCAGCTGAGCTAATTCGTCAAACTTTGCCTCGTTTGCCGTTTCATCAGCCCAATCTCGGTTAAAGCTGAACTACAAGTTTCAATGCCTTACAGCTTACGTGTACTGAGATTTTATGACGCCCTACTAAAGCATTTAACCACCTAATCAAATGTCAAATACGCCCCTTGTGTTTTGTCGATATTATGAAGCTGGGCATAAAAGACGAGAAATCCTGAGTATACTACTAGTAATTTCTCATGCATTACGCCTTGCGGTGACAAAAATCTGACACAGCCGAGTTTCGTCTCATTTTTAGATATCTGCAGCACGAAATACAAGACGCGCATGTTAATGCTTAGACTCTCTAGTTTCTCAGATCTCTGGTTCAACATCTTATACTATATATATGTGCTAGACCGTGCACAGAGCATAGAGAGTGAGACCGTCAAGGGTTCTTCTTGGAGAATTCTACTAGTATTGATTTAGATCGGAGAATGTGTAGTAACAGTAGATGGAATCCAACACAAGAGCAAATAGATATGTTAGAAGGGTTTTACAAAGCAGGAATAAAAACACCAAGGGCTCAAGAAATTCAACATTTGACAAGCAAGTTGAGAGTGTATGGTGATATTGAAGCTAAGAATGTCTTTTATTGGTTTCAAAATCATAAAGCTAGACAGAAACAAAGACAAGTTAGACATAGTTATGGTCATGATCCAAGAATTCATAAGAAGTTTCTTTATAATCCAATGTCATCTCGTAAGGATTCAGATCCATGTCCATTTCCATACACCAATAGTAAC
The DNA here is from genome assembly GCF_003573695.1 of Papaver somniferum. NCBI lineage: Eukaryota > Viridiplantae > Streptophyta > Magnoliopsida > Ranunculales > Papaveraceae > Papaver > Papaver somniferum. Next base: position 8,971,583 of record NC_039366.1, read on the forward strand.
GGCAACTCTTTCTCTCATTCAATCACTTTTTCTTACAGAGACGTAAGATTTGATCTAACAAGTGATTTTGTTTTTGTGTAGTCATTTCAGGTTTTTGCAGCAGTAAAAGTAGTCCATATTAAGTGCCGGCAGGGCCAAGTACTTGGCCACCTCCATCTTATGCCCATCGACGTCAAAATCTAAAGTTGCCACTTCCTCCAAGAAGTGCTATTATTGGAAGATCTTCCACCAACATTGCCAATCCTAATATACAACCAGCTGATAATCATGCTCATGGTATCGAGTACGTCAATTATAAGGAGAAACAGGCCTTGGCATGTACTAGTAGTAGTATAAGTTCTGTTGAGACATTACCATTGTTTCCTATACATCCAACAGGGATTCTAAAATCTAACAACGAAGAAAAGTACGATTCTTCTTCATCAACAAAATTTTCATTATGTAGTGCGAGTAGTAGTACTTATCATCAAGAAGAGTATGATCCTAATGAAGCACAAAGTCGGAGCAGTCAACAATTCTTTGATTTCTTTGCAACTCATTAGGTAATCGAAATCATCTTTTATAGTAAGGTTAATTACCCGAAAATTCTTGTAATTGATCATCAAAGTTGAAGATTTAGGTTCTATTTTTGGTTCCAATTTTTGTTCCCTCTAACAGTGAATCTTCAATTATTGATCATGGAATAGGTAACTCACTGGTGGATAAATTTCCAAAAAGGATAACATGTCTTGTCTAAGTGAACAAAAACTAAAATGAAGATCACTGAAGACTATTCATTGCATTAAAAAACCAAGAAATTCTTACAACTCCTTCCTTTCATATTGTAAAGGCGGAATATGACGTAGTTACATTTGTCTATAACTATAAAAATAGAGTGATTGTCTACACTGCTAAACAAGCTTAGGAAAAAGATTAAAAAAAAAAGGCACGAAGATGGAGAAAGATAAAACGAAATTCTTAACGGATGGGATACCTTTCCTATCCCTTTTCTAGTGTTTCTTTTTTATTTAATGGAAATGGGACATTAGACTTGCGGATTCATATTATTTCATCACAGAGGATATTTTGAGGATTACATAGTTAAGGACTTTACATCACATGGACGGATGACAATACAGATTCTTTGTTCTTGATGGTGTAGATCCCATGGGGTTACATAATCATGTTTTAACTTTTAATTTTAGTCTCCCTCTTTTTCGATAATGTACAACCCTGCTCAGATGCCATTGCATGCACATTAAGTTGAGTAAAACAAAATGGACGACATACACGAAGGGTTGGGTTTCTTTGTTATAACAGTATCTATTTAATCATTTATGTTAAGATGCAGACAATGCTCTCTAATCCCATTCGTCAAACTTAAAAACACCACAAAATCCCAAGAACAGAAGTTTGAAAGTTGAGACAGTATATGATAGTTGCAACATATCCGTAATTCGTCAAACTTTGCCTTAATTGTCATTTCAACAGCCCAATCTCTGTTAAAGCTGAACTACAACTTCCAATGCCTTACAGCTTACTAGCACCATATATTTGGCCTACACTGTACTGAGCTTTTATGGTGCCCTACAAACGCCTATAACTACCTAATTGAATGCCAAATACACCCCTTGTATTTTGTTGATATTATGAAGCGCATAAAAGACAAGAAATTGTGAGGATACTGGTAATTTCACATGCATAATGTCTCGCAGTGACTAAAATCTGACACGGCCGAATTTCGTCTCGTTTTCAGATATCTGCAGCACCAATTACAATACGCGCATGTTAATGCCTAGGCCCTAGACTCTCTAGTTTCTCATCTCTCTGGTTCAACATCTTATAGTACTACTATATATGTGCTGCACTATCACTAATCACCATGCGCAAAGCATAGAGAGTTAATTAGAACGTCAAGGGTTCTTCTTGCAGAATTACACTAGTATTGATTTAGATCGGAGATGTGTGGTAACAGTAGATGGAATCCAAAAGAAGAGCAAATAGATATGTTAGAAGGGTTTTACAAAGCAGGAATAAAAACACCAAGCGCTCAAGAAATTCAACATATGACAAGCAAGTTGAAAGTCTATGGTGATATTGAAGCTAAGAATGTCTTTTATTGGTTTCAGAATCATAAAGCTAGACAGAAACAAAGACAAGTTAGACATACTTATGGTTATGATCCAAGAATCCATCTGATCAATCAAATCTCATCTCCTATGGGATCAGCACTTTATCCATGTCCTTACACCAATGTTAACGAGTTCTCTCATTTAATCACTTTCTTACGGAGACGAAATGTAGATACCAAAAACCGTGCTCGTCATGTGGCGCCAAATGAAGACCGAAGTAGTATAACATCCCTAGGATAGTCAACATAATATTTTAGCTTGGTTTCCTTAGTTTGTAAGTAAAGATTATATTTGTAAATTCATTTCTACTCTCTACTACTTAAGAAAATATCTAAGAGAGAGAAAGGGATCAGATTTTATTTTATCCTTATCTTCTTCTTCCCTAAAAAACTAGATCTAGAGCTCCCAAAAAACTCTTTAATGGAGTCTATGTAAACCAAATAATTATTAGTGAAGAACAATGAGTACAAGTGTGGGTGTAGCTATGGATTTTCCGTAATTACATTTTGGCGCCGGAAAACAGGGATTGAACCTATGTTTGTTGATTCAAGAAAGTTGCAGCGAAGTTTAGCTGCACCAGAAACGCGTTTTCATTGGATCTCAACGATTGAGGGGCAAAAACGGAAGACTGGATGAAGATTTACATCTTCAGACAACATATTTCACCAAAACTGGAAGAAGACCGAAAAACAAGGATGCAGAATAATCGTTCAAACAACAGCAGATCAAGAAGAAAACCGTCCTTCTTAACTCATCCCTTTTTCTTATTATCGTTTGCTTTCGGATCTAGTGATTTATAAAAGAAAGTTTTGAAAAACTTTTCCATAAACTTTAGTTATTTACAACGAGGATTAGATATTTGTTGGAACAAAGGAGAATATTTGGTTTCTCTATTTATGATTGGCTTACACCGCAAGAAAATATTCTTTAGATATGTTGCTATCTATACGAATATGTGGAATGTATAGGATATATATATACACGTCTTGTAAAACCTCCATTGATAATAAGAAACCCTAATCATTCTTCTCCCGTGGACGTAGGCTATAGCCGAACCACGTTAAACTGTGTTTCTTCTTTAATCTGTTTTAGTTAACTGCATAACATCTTATGCAGATCCAATATTGACTGCATAACATCTTATGCATACCAACATGGTATCAGGGGATCGTTAATGATCCTGGCCGTTTCTCTGTAATCAAGTTTCGTTTCTCTGTGTGTTTACTATGGCACAATCAGATCATAATACTAGTTTGCGTTTAACCTCTGTCTTGCTGAATGATGTCAATTATGTCAGCTGGTATAGGGCCGCTGCTCTTGCTCTTGGGGGTAAAAGAAAGTCTGGGTATATTGGTGAGAATAGTACTTGTCCAGATGCTAAAGATCCAAAGTATGAACATTGGATTGCTGATGATCAACTGGTTCGCACGTGGCTTCTCCAGTCGATGGAACCACATATTTTAGAAATTTTCTCGTTTTCAGAATCTGCAAATGATTTGTGGAAGTCTGTTGCTAGTCTGTATGGCTTACGGAATAATGCTGCTCGGGTGTTTGAGCTGAAGCGTGAGATTGCTGAGGATGCACAAGGTACGAAAAGTTTTACTGAGCATTTTGGTTATTTAAAAAGGAAGTGGGATGAACTGGATGCATATCGTCCTCATGCAACTGATGCCAAAATTCTCTTAAAGAGGGTTGAGGAGGATAAATTTTTTGATGTGCTCAGTAGCCTCACATCAGAGTATGAATCTCTTAGAAGCACTATTCTCATGAGTGCTGAATTGCCAAGTTTGTCTAGTGTCTGTGCGACTGTGCAGCGTGAAGAGACACGCAAGAAAGTTATGAATCCTGTTTCTAATAGCATTGTAGACATGGATGCTGCTGAATCCAGTGCTCTTCTGAGCTCCAGAGATGATAAACGAAGAGCCATGACATTTGATAAGGACAAGACTTCTCGTGCTAAGGGTAAGAGAGAAGTTTTTCATTGTGATCATTGTAATAAAACTGGTTACACCAAGGATCATTGTTGGGATATTTATCCTCGTCTTAAAGCTAATTTTGACAAAAATAAGCTTGCTCGAGATGCTGTAGCTGATAATTCATCCTTTACCATAGACCAGTTGAAGGATTTCTTTCACCAGTTGAGTAATAAGAATGAGCGCAAGGCCAACAATACTTCAGGTAACCTGCTAGCCTTTCTTATTACGCCTGTTTCCAACCGTCACATTTGTATTATTGATTCAGGAGCTACAGATCATATGGAAAATGATCCTTCGTCAGTTCATGCATTTATTCACAGCTCTCATAAAAATGTGTCTGTTGCTAATGGCTCTACTGCTCCTGTGCTGGGCAGTGGGAAAGTGCATTTTTTTCCAGATTGTCCGCCATCTAATGCACTTGTTGTTCCCTCGTTTCCTACTCAATTGTTATCTGTTGGTCAAATCACTAATTCTCTGAATTGTGATGTTACATTTACCCCTACCTCGGTCATCTTTCAGGATCGAAACGAAGAAGACGATTGGTAGAGGCATCTTTTCTCATGGATTGTACCTGTTACGCTCTAGTGACATGGCATGTCTCACTCACAGATCAACTCCGCAGTTTCTTTATCATCAAAGACTTGGACATCCTTCCAGTCGTGTTTTGTCTAGGATTTTTCCCACTTTTTCTGTTCAGTCTCAAGTCTGTGATGTTTGCCAATTTTCTAAACAATCTTGTTTTCCATTTCCTAACTCTGTGACTCGAGCTACAATGCCTTTTGAATTAATTCATTCTGATTTATGGGGTCCTGCTCCAATTGATGCTTATGATGGGTATAAATATTTCGTTATCTTTATAGATGATTGGTCACGTGCTACATGGATCTATTTACTCAAATCCAAAACTGAAGTTTCATCTGTATTTGTGGATTTTCATTGTATGATCCGCAACCAATTTGATGCACAAGTTAAAAATTTTAGATCAGATAATGGCACTGAGTTTGTCAAAGGCCCTCTTCCAGGTTATTTGCGTAGTCATGGTATTATCCATCAAACTAGCTGTGTTGGTACTTCACAGAAAAATGGTGTTGCTGAAAGGAAACTCCGTCATATTATGACCCGTGCTCTTATGATTCATATGCATGTTCCAAAGAAATTTTGGTCTCATGGTTCTCTGACGGCCACTTACTTGATCAATCGTCTGCCTAGTCGTGTGCTTGAGTTCAAATCTCCATTAGAGTTTTTAAAACATCATCAGCCTGACATTTCTCATCTTAGAGTTTTCGGTTGTGTGTGTTATGTACATTTACAGGCAAAGCATCGTGATAAACTGGATTCACGGGAAACTAAGTGTGTGTTCTTTGGTTACTCTTCTACAAAGAAAGGATATATTTGTTATCATCCACCCACTAGAAAGCTACAGATTTCTCGTGATGTTGTGTTTGATGAAACATTGGCTTATTTTCAGTGTGATTCTGGCAGTCGGTCTCAGGGGGAGTGTTATACAGATTTGGCACCACTTCCAGTTATTAATGAGATACCTACTGCAACAGATTCCCACAGAGATAATGTAGAGTTGGTGGACTTACCTACTGCAGTGTTGGATGTGCATAATGAAGCAGTTCATGAAGAAGCTTCAGACAATAATGTTAATGTTACTGATGATAATACAGGACTACAAGATGTGCCGCATCAAGTTCCATAAACTGAGGTTATGGTTCCACAACCAGTGGTACCAGTTGTCAGAACCTCAAGTCGTGAGAAGAAGGCTCCAGAGAAATACAAAGATTTCTTTACATATCATTCCGCTGCGTATCCTATACAAGCACATTTAACTTATGATCATGTAGGTTCTTCACACTCTGCATTTCTAAGTGCTATATCCAGTCATCAAGAACCTAAAAACTATAATGAAGCAAAGTGTAATCCAAAATGGAGGGAACCAATGGAGAATGAGTTACGTTCCTTAGATGTAAATAATACATACAATATTGTCAAGTTGCAACCCGTGAAGAAGACTTTTGGATATAGATGGGTGTACAAAATTAAATACAGAAGCGATGGAACTGTTGAGCGTTATAAGGCAAGATTAGTGGCAAGAGGTTTTACTCAGAGATATGGAGAAGACTACACAGAAACTTTTGCACCAGTTGCAAAGATGAATACTTTTCGTGTTCTTATGTCTCTTGCAGTTAATAAAGATTGGAAATTGTTTCAAATGGATGTGAAGAATGCATTCTTACAAGGTGATCTAGAAGAAGAGGTGTATATGAGTATACCACCTGGACACCCTCGAGAAGGAGAGAGCAATATGGTTTGCAAGCTTAAGAAGGCAATATATGGTTTAAAGCAATCACCACGTGCATGGTATGCAAAGCTAGTTCAGTACTCATCCAGAATAAGTTCAAAAGGAGCTCTGCCTATTCTTCCTTGTTTATTAAAAGAAGTAATCTTGGTACAACTATAGTTCTAATGTATGTTGATGACCTTGTGATTACAGGAGACAATCAACAAGAAATTAGAAATCTTAAAGCAATGCTTGATAGACGCATTTATATGTCTATTTTGTTCTCAATATTCTGTATTGTTAGACTCGATTAAGTACTTATTGTGTTATTTTGTGTTTTTGTAGATTTTTTTATAGAAATAAGCCTTTGCGGCGAAATGGGCTCAAAAAGTGGTGTTTTACACCCCGGAGAAAATTACTAAAGGCACCCCAGAAGTGTGCCGGAAGTACCCCGGAAATGTCCCATAGGAACCCCGAGAAAGTGCGGAAAACGCCCCAGAAAAATCGCTAAAGGCACCAAAGAAAAATTGATAAAGGCACCATTTTCTTATTCAAATTTTCAAACTCTATTTTGGCGGGAAAATGCATGCAAAAACTGGTAATATTTCATTTCGATTTTTGATGGGCTTTTGAAGAGATTCAATCACCAAAATTGATTGGGCTAGGCCTGGTTAAGATAAACAGACCATACATGTGGCGCCAAATGAAGGCCGAAGTAGTATAACATCCATAGGATAGTCAACATAGTATCTTAGCTTGGTTTTCTTAGTTTGTAAGTAAAGGTTATATTTGTAAATTCATTTATACTCTCTACTACTTAAGAAAATATCTAAAAGAGAGAAAGAGATAAGATTTTATTTTATCCTTATCTTCTTCTTCCCGACAACTAGATCTAGAGCTCCCAAAAAACTCATAGAATCTATGTAAACCAAATAATTATTAGTAAAGAACAATGAATACAAGTGTGGGTGTAGCTATGGATTTTCTGCAGTTGCATGAAATTTTTGATCTTCCGTTGTAAATGCATAAAGTTCTTCTAAGTGATCTAACAAGTGATTTTGTTTTAGTGTAGTTATTTCAGGTCTTTGCAGCACTAAAAGTAGTCCATATTGTGTGCCGGCAGCGGGAAGTACTAATCCAATTCCATCTTATGCTCATCAACATCGAAATCCGAAGTTACCACTTCCTCCAAGAAGCACTAATATTTGAAGATCTTCCACCACCAGTGCCAATCCTAATATACAACCAGCTGATAATCATTCTCATGGGGTTGAGTACGTCAATTATAAGCAGAAACAGGCAATGGAATGTAGTGGTAGTAGTACAAGTTCTATTGAGACATTACCATTGTTTCCTATACATCCAACAGGGATTCTACAATCTAAAAACAAAGAAAAGTACGATTTGAGGACCAATAATTTTTCATCAACAACAATTTCATTATGTACTACTAGTAGTAATAATCATCAAGAAGATTATGATGCTAATACAGCACAAAGTGGGGGGAGTCGACAGTTCTTTGATTTCTTTGCAACTCATTAGGTTAATGTTCATCATCTGTTTTTTGATTTCTTGCGACTCAGTAGGTTAATATTAATCATTTGATTATTTTTTTCTTTTAATTGATCAGCAAAATTGAAGTTGTTTTTTTTTTTTTTTCAAATGGTGTTCCCTCTAAAATCGGTTCAAATGCCGAACTTGTTTGATTTTCTGTGTCTCCTCCTTACTAAACATTTGAATTACTGAATTATAAATAAAATACACAGAGGTGCCCAAATTTGACTCCATTGCGGTCTAAAAGCAATTTTAGAAATGAAAGTTGAACGTGAAATTGAGATACTAGTATAGTTTGGAAAGGCATACAATTCAGCTGGAATTCAAGAGATACATGCAAACAGAAAACCGTATGTTGCAGTACTTTCAACCTTTTCAATCTTTCAGTTGCTTTCAAATGGGCATCATAGAATGTGATTATTTAAATCAAACAGTTACTTCTTTTTAATCCTGCCAACAATGGCATGATGGACCCATTTAAATCAAAAAGCTTGGTCTACCTCGGACATTTTTTCATGTGGGGGGCAAAATTTATATGATGATAGGGAGCAGCTGCGGAAAGCAGTGCGATTTTCTTTGCATTTTAATTTTAGTATAATTTGAATGATTACCAAACTGTGAAATATTTCAATTAAGCTAAACATGTTTTTTTTTCCTCTGTTTTTTTATATTTAGGTCATACGTCTGTTTGATATCTTTTATTTATTTTCTAAAAGTTTTTATGACTTAGACCCATTAGGAGGAAGATTTCAATTCTATCATGCATAACCCCCCATTTGCAAATACAATGAGAAGTAACTTTCAGTCTCTATAAATTACTATTGTAAAAAGATTTATAAAAGCAAAAAACTGGAAACTTTTTATGAAGTAAATATTTTTGCTTGTGATTTGGATACTTCTGATATAATTTTAAAAAGATTTATAAATTACTATTTCCAAATCGTTATATTAATTTGGTAGCTTGACTAATTAAATTACCAATTTCATTCTAATGATTACAAATTGACACGCAAGATACTCTTAAACTCCGTTTGGGATTGTTTTTTTGCAATCAAAAATGTTATGTAGCAACAAATTCTTACCAAAAATTGTGTTTGGTAAATTTTTTTCTAAGTGCTTTTTGAGAGAAGTAATTTCATTTTAGGCATGTTTTTAAAAGCCACTCAGCACCAGTTTTTAAAAGATAAAAAAGCAGAAGCTGTAGACCCACATAATTCGATTTAATTGATTATCTATTTTAACCTTGTTATTTTATTATAGGCATAAGTTTTACGTTGGGATATTGTACATTTAACATTATATTTCTAACTTTTATTTTATTTTCTCTATTTTTTCAATATTCATTTTAAAATAATAATTACAATAATCACTAAAATAATAATATTTTTTAAGAAAAAAATAATCATAAATTCCTTATTAAATAATAAAAATATTTATAAAAAATTAAAAATTTTGAAGCTCAGTTGCAAACAGTTTGGCAAATACCCACTAGATGTAGACTTAGTTTCTATCGAACATTCAAACACACTTTGGACAAGGTTTTTACTTAGTCCCTTGAATATTTCAGCTTGGATTCAACTGCTCATGTTTCCTATATGTGTTTTGCGCAATTATACTCCCACGAATAGTGCAGAAAGTCGATCTTCTATGCGAAAGAAACTTCAAGATGCTTCTATTAATCACGCTTTAACAAAGTGGAGGGATTCCGATGGTTGTGTCTCTTTGATTGTGAGTTTGTAATCTGATAATGATTTTCTATGTAAACATAAGGTCTTGTCTACGAATACTAATCAAGATGATATGAATCTACGACTTTGTAGACGAAAGCTTAGTCAAGGTTCTTAAACGACAGTTATTCGTGTTCTTACATCTAATGGTGTTGCTCCTTCTAACGAGGACACTTTGTCTGACTACCAGCTCAAGCATCTTTCAGCATCACCACCATTTTTGCATATTTCCACTTTTGAAGTAGATGCTTCTTCAGCTAGTACTAATATGGTTTTGAACAGAATTAAAAGTTTTTCTAAAGGTACAACATGCGGCAGGGATGATCTTCATGCCCAACATTTGCTTGACGCTCTCAGTGGTTCTATGCAGCTGTGGCAGATGAGCTTATTTCGTCTATTACGGCTATTGTTAATCATCTTTTACCCGGTAAATGCTCTCCACAACTTAGTAAATTTATTGCTAGTGCACGCTTACTCCTCTAATCAAACCTAGAGGGGGTATTAAACCTATTGCAGTAGGTACTATCTGGAGAAGGTTAGTTTCTAAGGTTGCTACATCACTTGTAAGTAAGGATATGTCTAGTTATTTAAGTGATTTTCAATTCGGTGTTGGCGTACCATGTGGAGGAGTAGCTATTTTGCATTCTGTGAATCGTATTTTGAAGGAATAATGTAGCCTGAACTCTATGTCGATGCTTTTGTTAGATTTCAGTAATGCTTTTAACCTAGTCGATAGGTCTATGTTAAGAGAAGTGGGACTTAGGTTACCAAATATATATAAATGGGTTGAATTCTGTTATGCCTTTCCTTCCAATCTTTATTATGGTGCGTCTACTCTTTTTTCTGCACAAGGTGTACAACAAGGGGACCCTTTAGGGCCTTTACTTTTCTCTATGACTTTTCATCCTCTTGTTTTAAAAGTCTCGTAACAGTGTCAACTTGATCTGCAGGCATGGTACTTAGACGATGGTATCATTATTGGTGATACCATGCAAGTTTCTAAGGTTTTTCATATTATTCAGGTTGAGGGTGCATCGGTTGGGATTCATCTCAATGTGCGAAAAACTGAATTGATTTGGCCTTTTATGGATATTAGGAGTTTGCAAGTCGTTATTTTTCCTGCTGATATAGGTAGATCCTCTATACGAGTTAAACTACTTGGTGGGCCTGTGAGTTTGAATGCTGAATTTTGCAGTCAACTGATTCTTGGCAGAGTTCAAAGGACCATACAGTTGATGGCGGTAGTTCTTAGGCTTGAAGACCCTCAAAGTGAATTGCTTTCTTCTTCGCGACTGCACTGGTGTTTCTAAACTCTGTTTTTCTATGTGTACTACTGCGCCTAAATTTGTGAAAGAAGCACATGTTGTATTTGATAATCATCTTTCAAAGTATATGAGGGAACTTGGGGTTGGTGATGGTCCAGGTTTTCGCATATTACAGCAGAGATTAGTATCTCTACCCATCATAGATGGTGGTCTTGGTATTTATTCTATGTTTGACACCATGCAATATCATTTTTTGGCTTCTTACTCTCAGACCTTACACCTACAGGGGGATATTTTACACAATGTTTCTTCTGCCTTTACATCTTCAAGCATCTGAGTTAAAGGTCCAGTTTATCAACAAGCTTTTGATCATTTTTTTCAAGTGTGTGGTATTGACTCTTCACAACTTCACAATCTCATAACTGCCCCACATCCTATGCACTTACTGGCAGTTCAGTATTTTGCAGGTGTGACGAAAGATACATGCCTTCCCTTTTCAATATGTCAAGGAAGGATTCAGTGCTTTGGCAATGTAATAAAACCAAACATGCTCAAGATTACTTATTTGCAATTTCTGCTGAGGACTTGGACAGAAGATGGGCCCACGTCAATTTAGTGTTGTTCTTTGTTATAGACTCGACATTCCGCTTTTTGCAGAAAATAGTGTTTATCTGTTTTGTGATAGAGATATGGATGTATATGGTGACCATGCATTGCATTATGCTAAGGAAGTCGGATTCAAGTTTCGACATGATCTTGCTCGTGACACCTTTGCGGATATTTGTTATTGGGAAGGTTTGCACACTAAAGTTGAAGCGTCTTTAGGTTTCTTATCTCGTGATGGCGGTGATTTCAGACCAGCGGACATTCTTGTATACAATTGGGAGGAAGACCGAGATACTTGTTTGGATATGACGAGAGTTTCTCCTTTCACTGGAGGTGGTGTAGACACTTTTACACCAGGTCTTGCTTTTTCTAAAGCCGTAGAGCACAAAAGATGTAAATACCTTGATGTATGTAGAGCCAATGGGTATAACTTTGGTACCTTAGCTTTTACTACCCTAGATGAGCTTGATATTGAAACTATAGAGTTTTTCTTAAGATTGAAAAATTATATAGCTAGACATGATACTAATATTAAGTTCGCAATTTATTTATTTTAGATTACGTTTAGGTATCCAAAAAGGGGTTGGAGCGCAACTTGTTGCAAGGCTACCAACAAGTTTCTTGTAAAATTTTATTTCTTCTTTTTGTTAACTAGTATAGCACGCACGCGCGATGCGCTTGTCATCCGATCCAAAACTCTGTAAAACATGTACCAAAGAGGTAAGTATTCACGTCTTCACGGAAAATTCACACACCCATATATTCTTTACTTCCACATAGCCAAAAAAAAAAAAACAACAACAACAATCCCCATTTTGTACACCTCTATTCTAATCCACCAGTAATTGTTTGTTTTTCCTACTAATCAATGCTTCAGTTTCCAACTCTAGTTTCTTTGCACCATATAACTATATCCACAAACTTGATCTGTTTCAATCTCGATAATTGTACTTCGCTGTGCACTGTCCAAAATACCGTGCGTCTACGACTGATGTCCCCTTTGCTCAATTTCATTCTTTGTACCCGAAAATTTAAGATGCAGAAGTTGTTCTATATTTTAGGGCATCGACCAAGATTGGAGACTATGTTGTGTCGTATTGCTGCAATATAGCATATTATACGAGTTGTGGAAACATAAGTTGATATTCACATCCTTGAGTAATTACAGTGTTCAAATTTTTTCTGAGACTGAACAAAATGGGACTCTTCCTTACTTGTCATCTTATGCAGATGCTGTTATGGGTGAACTCCTTTCACATGCTACACAGGTTTTTCCTGTATGAAGTCCCGGATGTTCTAATCATTTCACAAAACACAAAATCATGTTAGTATACCATTTTAGACTAATAGGAGAAAAGAAGTGGTTCATTAGGATAACAAAAAAAGAAGAAAACCAATCTTGAATATACACCCTACATTCTTACAGCTCAATTTCATCGGCAACCTGTAGGACAACGCTCCCAATCAAACATCCAAAACTTGCTCAGCTTAAGTTATGTCATCATGAGCCCCATCTGAAAGTAATTGCCATTTCCAAAGTGATGATAACTCATCGATTTCAACATGTCAACATGGTCTAGATGGTCATAGGAATTTCTACAAACCAAACTTGAAAATTGAAAATAGTTTGTCTATTAGGAATTTCTACAAACAGGTAGACCCCGATACTAAAATTAATGATTCCATACATACCGAAGGAAAGAACTTCAATCTACCCTACACAAACTTCAATTTGACGTTTGAAACCTAATCTTTAAAAGTTCAATTATTAAGGTGAAATTCCGTTAAAATTTCATCTGATTTCATTTTCAGCTATTACTAATGAAATTGACTAAAAGTAACTTTGTAACCTAAAATGAAGATCAAATTTTCATCTGATTTCATTTTCAGATATTACTAATGGAATTGACTAAAAGTAACTTCGTAACCTAAAATGAAGATCAAATGTCAGCGAATCATGTAGATAATTATTCGAAATAAAAAATGGGTACTGTGGTTACCAATGAATCAAAATGGATTTCCTTACCAATTTCAAACATTTGGTTTACTACGATTATCATCACGCCTGGTCTCTAAGCTCGACTTAGCTTTAGAATCAAACTTTTGAGCTTTTTTTTATCGTGTTTCATTTGATTCGAAGGGAAACGATGGGTTTTAGATAGAAGAACAAACAATTTGTGTTTTCCCCTAGGTGGTTTGATATTAACGCTGATATGCTGAAAACGCAAGGAATAAGGGGAAAATCCGGAAGGCCATATTTGACCTTTTCTATGCCACGGTTGAATCAGTACGACGGTCGAAAATCACTATTTCCTTTATATTAGTCGGATAAAAGCTCTCTTTTATTAAAAACAATAATTAATAATAATAAAATAAGTCGAGTTCTATTTCTTGTTTTTGCTAGGTCACCGACTAAAATTGTGTGTCAATCTTGTTAAGTCGAGTTGTATTTCAAAATTTATTTAATTTTTTATAAAATTAATCAGTGCCTTGGACCTAGATATTTTAGAGTTGTACTTTGCTATCGTCTTGGTATCCCATTGTTTGTTGAGAATGGCTTGTGCCCAAGTTGTAATAAAATCATGGACATCTTTGGTGATCATGTACTTCATTGTGCTAAGGATATAGGCCCCAAGTTTCGACATGATATTGTTCGTGATGTAGTCGTCGACATTTGCTTCAAAGCTAGTGTGCCTGCTCGTAAGGAAGTTTCTTTGGGATTTCTGACGAATGATGACAAAGAGCTGAAACCTGCTGATATTCTTGTGCTTAACTGGGAATACGGAAAGGATGTTTGTATGGATGTCACTGGTGTTTCGCCCTTCGCAGGTGATGGAATTCGCTCTTTTGTCCCAGGGAAAGCTATATCTAATGCGGTTTCACGTAAACACTCTAAATACTTGGACAAGTGTATTTCACATGGCCATGGATTGACTGTTTTGGCTTTCTCTACTCTAGGAGAGTTGGGTGAGGATACTTTGTGTTTTTTCAAGCGTCTGAAGAATTGTTTAGTTAGTAACGACGCTAGTAGTGGTTTTGGTAGCTTTATTTTTCATTGATTAGGCGTTGCTATTCAAAAAGGTGTTGGATCCCAGCTTGTTGCTAGGTTACCAACCAAAAGCTTTGTATAATGATTATAATTAAACGGAAATTATTAAAAATAAATAAATAAATATTATTTATTATTTTATGAATTTAAATTACAGATTCTTTGATTGGTAGCCGAGCAACAAGCTGAGCTCCAACCCCTTTCTGATTAATAACATCCAACTTATGGAAAAGAAAACTGCCTAAACCACTACCAGCGTCATTGCTAACTAAACAAATTTTCAGACGCTTGAAAAAGAAATAAAATCATCACTAAGCTCTCCTAAAGTAGTAAAAGCTAAGACACCCAAACCGTAACCATGAGCAACACAATCAGACAAATATTTAGTACGCTTGCGCGAAATTTCTCTCGAAATAGCCTGCCCCGGAATAAAGGCACGAACACCATCACCAGTGAAGGGAGAAACCCCTGTGACATCCATACAGACATCCTGCCCGTTTTCCCAATCGAGCACAAGGATATCGGCTGGGCGTAAGTCCTTGTTATCATCTGATAAAATACCCAGGTTCGCTTCCTTGCGTGCAGGTACACAAGCTTTGTAACATATGTCGGTAGCTAAATCACGAACTAAGTCATGACGAAACTTAATCCAAACGTCTTTAGCATAATGAAGCACATGATCGCCAAAAATATCCATAGGTTTATTGCAACAAGAGCATAACCCACCTTCGATGAACAAAGGAATACCAAGACGATAAAAAACTACATCCCTGAACTGTCAGGGACCAAGGCACTGACCAAGTCCACTAATAAAAGAGACAACCAAAATATGATCCTGAGCATGCTTGATCTGGTTACACTGCCATAGCATTGAATCTCTAGCAGATAAAGTAAATTGGACAGGGATTCGCTTCTTAAATGCGTCGAAATAGGTAACTTCTAGTGTCGTCGACGCAATAAGTTGAAGGAAAATCACATACCTGAGTAAATTTCTGAAGAGCTAACTTGAAAGCATCACCATTGTCGGTTGGGAATAAACTACCAAGTATCACCTTCCGCACTGAGGCCGTCTGACTCTGAGAGGCAAGATAACAATAGGTGCGAGTGTCTTCCATAGTGTAAATACCGAGGCCACCATCTATGATAGGCAGTGTAGTTAATCTCTATTGCAAAGGACCGAAACCAGCTCCATCATCGGTTATCAGAAGCCTCAAATACTTGAATAGGTGATCGTAAGAGGTCGGTGGCTTGTTGTATAGCATCAAGATTGGTGGTACGCTGCGCATAGCAAAATATAGTCTGGAGACACCGACACAGTTACGAAGCAGCAACATCTCACTCTAAGAGTCTTTGAGTTTTTTGATAGCCGACATTAGCTGAATAGTCTTGTTCACCCTACCCAAAACCATGTCACTCATGAAATCCATGTCCACACTCACAGGTCCACCCAAAAGTTTAACGCCTTTTCTAGGCCTCCCAATGTCTATAGGTAAAACGCCCTCCTCGAGGCTGCGAGGATCAAGAGTAGGCCAAAAAACCTACGTTTTCTTGATATTTAGATGCAAGCCTCTAGCCGGTCCTTCATATTCTATAATTTTCAAAGCTTGGGGAACCTCCAACATGTCGCCGACAATAGTGCCATCGTCAAGATACCAAGCGTGTAAATCGAGCTTGCAACGAGAAGCAATGGAATTTACTAGAGGGTGAAGAGTCAAAGCAAACATAAGGGGACCGAGAGGATCACCTTACTGAACCCCCAAAACAGAAGACAAGATGTACTGGTCATAGAAAAGTTTAGCAGGCCTAGCATAATAGAATTCAACCCAGCGAGAAATACCTGGACAATAAAGTCGAACCTCTCTAATAAGATGAGACCTGCACACCATATTGAAAGCATTCGGGAAGTAAATAAGCAACATTGACATCTTATTCGAGGGCCCTCTTAACTCCAGCAAACCATTTACAGCATGAAGTATACCTTCTCCCCCAACTGGCACACCTACCCCAAACTGGTGATCTCCTAAATAAGAAGACATGGCCTTGCCAACGGAGAATGCGGCTACCTTAGAGACCAATCCTCGCCAGCTAGTACCTACCGCAATAGGCCTTAAACCAACACCAAGTTTGAGTACGGGCGTAATAGGTGCACTGGCGATGAGCTCCCCCAAAATCTCAGGACACTTGCCAGCCAACCAAAATTAGACATATAATTTAAACATAATAAAATTAGAAATAAATAAATCAATACTTACTTCTTTATAGGAAGGAGGATGTTGAGACTGACATAGCCGCTCCACATTTATTCTCAAGAATTTTGAATTATTAAGTGGCCAAATCAACGTACAGTAAGCGCCACATCAGCATACAATGATACATTTTAAACTGACACTTCTGTTGGTGAACAATTATATATGCCTTTGGAAAGAATTGTCCATTCAAGATTATCCAAAGAAAAGACACGACTGTTTGAAAGTGCATATAAATATCCAATGATTATTTGGATGCTTCTGACTTGAAGCGTTCACATGGCATGATCTAACCTTCCGGTAAATCACGGCTTTCAGTTTTTGGCTCCTTAAACAATTTCCTCCATATTTTCGGTTGCAGAAGCCAACATTGCAAAGGCAAAAAAGTAAATTCAAAAATGTAATTCGTATTCAGTTTCAGTAACCAGTTTCATAGTTGAATGATAAGCTAACATTCAAAAGTTCCTATTTGGTCTTGCATTTTGCAAACCATGTTGCAGATTGTTGGTTACTCGTGATGAGTATAGTATCATGTCCAAGGGGAATGTTGATGCTGACATATCGAAACCAGATTTACTTTCACCAATGCAAGAAAGTTAAGAGTGCCATGTGGAAGGAACAATACGTTAAAAGATACGAGTCTTACCTTGGAGTTCCTTGAGAAAGAAACCTTTCACACAATGTTTTTCAGTCTAGTGTCACGACTCTTCGCATTGAAAACCATATATAGTCACCATAGATCTCTCAAAATCATCAAAAAGAAATTTGATATTTGATGAGAACAGAGTTGGCCAGTCAACAACAAAGTTTGTTGCAACTTCATGATCAAGTTCTGAGATGCATGTGCACTTCTGCAATCCGTTGATGTTGTAAGAACCTTTCCCAATTCTCTTTTTTTTTTCTTTCCTAAATATAAACTCTTCTCCCTGTTTGAATCTTGCCTTCAATCTTTATTAAAAAAAAACACACTCGAGGATTTATGTTTCTAAAATTTCCATCGATTTACTGTACTATTTTTTTCCTATAACAATTGAATACATTGTGAAATTTTTGGTTAAACAAATTCCTAAAAATTCATGTAAGTAGAATTCATCGTTCTATTTATCTTTGGTTTGATTAAGAAGTCTGATTTTGTTCAAGGTATAATTCGTTCGATATGTTTTTTATAGTTTGGTGATAAAATTACAAAACGGGATGTGATAAAAAGGTTTGATTTGGGATAACTTCTGGATATCAGATAAGTTGTAAAGTGTTTGCGAAAAAATCACCAAGAAGATAAATGTGGTAAGAAAACCCAAGTGTTAATTTTGGACGAGGGTGCAAACTCGGTTATATGGTAAAAGAGATATGGCAAGGGAAAATACTTCGGGTGGGAGCATGACCTCAGCCAAAAATCGTGGAGGCTGCAAAACTCAAAGTATGTTTCTCTTTATTATTATAAGAACACAAATTCTACGTGTATCACTTCTTTAAAGTTCTTTTCATCACATGGTTGATTGTTCAGCTCTGTTTGTTATTAACAAAGTCTTCATCTGCATCATGGTCCAGTGAAAAATGCGAGAATGGTTTGAAGAGCAATTATCCTCCTGATGGTTCTCAAGGTGTTGTTACACAAAAGAAGCTCAGAACGCCCACTTGGAAAATCTGCATTTTTACACTCCCTTTGAGGTGACTCCTTCAGTGTCATCTTTTTTTAGTTTTCATGGGTTCTTATCTTATTTTGTTTTCTTGGTAACCAATGTAAGTATACAGGTGAGTGGCGTTCCAGATTATCAGTGCTGTCATGTGTCATTACTCCAAGTGGGGGCAAGTACTTCTTGATCCTTACCAAATGGCGTTTTCCTGATTCATATTTACGTTTTTCATTCTTAGACTTATGTTTCGTTCTTTTAAAGAATCATCGTTGGTCTCCCTTCACATTTTATATGTTCACTTACAGTTTTGAATTCTGGTATATATATTCAACCCAGTATCTCGACCTTTTCTTTAAGATGTGGTGCCCTTGAACTGATATGTGCAGATGTATTTGAAGGCTATGGAAGTCTGGGTGCGTGAAGGGTGGACGAAGAGTTACATGTTTTGGATACCAGATACAAAGAAAAAGATTACGATTAAATGTTGTGCAATCAGAAACCAGTAATTATATAGTCTTAATTATATATTCGTGTAAATTATATACTATCATTAACTCAGACCCTGGCATTTTTTGTATCTGATGGAATGCGTACTATCATTCTATTTTTGTTTAGGCAGTTTTCCATCTTTCTCTCAAACCCTGGAAGAGATCAGAGTTGATTAGTATTATGTCCATTTACATCCAATAACCTTCGCATCTATTTTGGAAAAGAAGTGATTTTGGATTTGTTATTTTGGTTTAATTAAGGCCCTTTGATTAATGAATTAGCCCGTCCATTTGGACGGGTTTACTGAACTTGTAAATAATGAAATAAAATAAAATTGTATTTAAAACTAACATTTGAAATATGTCTATTTTCGTCATTAACTACAACACAAGAACTTTAAAATACCAGTCTACCAAACAAAATATACAGTTTGTTAACTACACAATGCTTTTTAAATTATAATTTATCAACCGTCATGTCGATTTATTTTCACAACACAGCACAACAACGCACAACACAACAGAACAGAAAAACACTTTTTTAAAACTAACAGCAGTACCAAACTAGCCTTTAGGTCGATTCCTATATCCAAGTAGCACGGAAAATCAGTTGCGCAACTAATGGAAAACCACATAGTGATAGAGTTTCTAGCGACCGTTATTCACAAAAGCACCGGTGATGATGATAGTATCGCTGGCGTAGTAGTTCCCATCGCTCGTTTGATACTGTATCGCTCAACAACTATTTTATAACGACTATTTCCCCCCTCTTTTCCTATATACACACTTATATACTTCTCCAAATAACTCATACCAACTTATACATGTATTTTACCAATTTGTGTATTTATATCTGTGATTTTAAATTTCTTAATCATCACTGGCTAGATTCAAAGAAGAAAGGAATGTTATTATGGGTCGATTTAGATTATAACAAAAAATGCATCAAAGGAGGTTGCAGGAACTTGACGATGAGGAAGCTGAAGATATAAACTAATCGACACTCTGATACTTACATTCACACAAAATACCTGGAGTTCCATAGGAAAAACAAGTATTCTCAAGAAGACATACGAATCGACGGAGGGAATATTATAACCAGAAGCTGATACACTCTGATCAAGATTTCCAACGTCGATTTCGCATCGACATTCGGTGAAAATGAATAGGGATAATTGGGGATATACTCCAAAATCGACTGTCATCTTGGGAATATGCCCCAGAATTCCATTTTTCGTAAATTTACCCCAAGGATCCAAAATCTCTCCAAAACCACCAAGTAGTCAGCGTTCTCACACACTTAGTAGTACTTGAATCCTTAGGAGTATTTGAATATGATGGTCCAAAAACTATGTCCAAAATCCACTAAGAGCCCCCAAATAAACAGGCATGAACAATACTTAGTAGTATTTGAATCCTTCCGATGTTGTGTAATTTTCAAAAATAGGTGGAAATTGCATGCACCATCATTGCTTGAACCGGTCCACTGCCAGACATGATGACATTGATTTCGTCACCAATTCTCTCCTTGCTAATTTTATTTTTCATAGCATCTCTGACTTGATCACTTGCAGTTGCTTCCTTCAACCCCTAGTCAAGTTCAAAACCGAACCTTGCAGAAAAGCGAATAGCGCGAAGTATAGTCATAATAGATCATATAACAATGTCTCCATTATATGTACTAGTTCTTTCCCGTGCGTTGAGCGGGGCTAAGTTAATTGTAGTGTAATTCGCGCTGAAAAATGAAGAGATGGGTCTCTCCTATTGTGTCAAAATGTATTATTAGCAGATCAAATAGTTGTAGCTGCGAAAACATATAAATTGCAAATATTTGATACTCCAAGATTAGACTTCATAAACTTTAAAAAAATTTATAAATTGGTCATCCAAGATTAGATTTATATCTACTTCGTACAAAGTAAAAAGTTAACTACTATGGAGTAATAAAATCATCCTATTAAACCAAACAGATCGCATCAGCTTATTTGTATTTTATCACAACACTATCATATTAAGGAGTTTCTCCATTAAAGAATGAAAATTGGAGGCAAGTTTAGCAAATGAAGACATTCGAGAATGCGATGTAAAAACAACAATAAACAAAGAAAAATAACGAAAATTGGATGCAAGTTGAGCAAATGAAGACATTTGAGAATTCAATGTAAAAACAACAACAAACAAAGAAAATAATGAAAATCGGATGCAAGCTGAGGGGGTAAATCATTTTTTTTTATTTTTTTTCTATTTGAAAAATATCATACATACATCAGCACAAACTTATGTCACATGAAGTTAACCGTTACTGAATTCCCTGTACACTAAATCTTGGAGGACAAACTACCCAACCGATATCGACAATTTGCCATAGATAGTTTTCTATCCTAATAGATGTTAGATTTATATTTACAATCTCTTTCAAATAAGACTGTATTTGAAGATAGTGGTAAGTTCAGATCCTTAAACCATTGCTCTGCGCTTGTAGGCTGTAGCGGTATTAGTTTCTGCTTTCCCTGCCATAAACCCATCCGCAGAGTCAGCAAGTATCAAACCAATACCAACTTTTTTAGTATCAGTATCAAAAGCTACATCAAAGTGTAATTTTACCTAATTGGATGGAGGTGCATGAGTCCAATACAGATTATTACGATGAGACCTAATAGATTTATTATGAGAATGCTGATGATATGAGATGAGGTCCATCTTATAAGAGGAACGTATGATGAATTTTTAGCTCTTAGATCAGGACTTTTATGTTGGAACACTATAAAACATTTGTGTTTCTAGAGATGCCAAAGAATGGCTGTTGCCAAGTTGATCACATAAGGATTTTGAAATGAAATACACTGGTCGTACGCGTGATTGTCCCGATTCTTTATCGGTTGATGAACTTAGTTGGCTGAATCGACATATATACCGATTCAGGTAAAAGAAAAAAATCAAACTGCTCTCTCCATAGTTCAATAAAGTAAAATATGTCTAATAATCTGCGGATGACACCAAGGACATAGGAAGAAAAATATTAAATAAATACTTTGGATCATCCCAGAATGAATTTTATCTAGCTAACCAAGACTTCTCACCAATGGTGCATAGTTCCGAGTCATATATAATTCTGCTGTTGGTAAACAAAAGGGTGATGATTATTCTTTAACCAACAATAAATTTTTTATTTAAGCGTCTTAGTATAATTTGATACTATTCGATTCGCCTAAAGGGCCTTGTACTCGTTTTACACTCTAAAGCTTGTCATTCGAGAGAAAAGAAACTTACCCGTCAGATTAAAAGATGTAAAAAAACTTACTTATCAGATTAAACACAACACGCTTAGGCATGACGTTCATGACCCACGATTTGGGAGAGTGAATCCATTCATCCCAATCCTACATTCATATTAAATATGTTGTGGTACCCCCTGAATCAGGGAGCTTAATGATGTTCTTATAGGGATGGATTTGAAAGATCCATATAATCACGCAATCACCCTCCAATCTGCGGGAGCTACATTAATTATACAGAGAAAGAGGCAATCAAGCTCTCCAAAAATTCATCTCAAACATTCACCCTCAAAATTGAATTTCCCAAGTAGAAACTGATATGAAACTGTTGGAAATATATGTTTTAAAACAAAAATATATTTCCATTTATTATTTTTATGTTAAATCTATTTTTAACAATGTTTATGATACTCATAAAAAGCAATTTATTTTTGTCATAAATTCATTGACCGTTTCATGTTACAAGAGTAATGTTTTATATAAAAACATATTAATGTTTCCATTAAAATTTTATGAAAACCCCTTGACTATAAATCATATTTTTTTGGTTGGAAAAAGAAAGAGTGAGTTTTGCTATATGTTTTTGATTTTAGAGAAAAATAATTTTTTAGAGAAAGAAAACTAGTGTATGATTATCACTTGTTTTCCACAATTTTGATTTGAGCAAGAATAGAAGTGTACAAGTATCACATACTCTCAAAGTGCAAGAGTGATTGTGAAAGAGATTTACTCGGCTGTTTTATCGTGGGGACGACACTACATGGAAGAACTATTTGCACAATTTTAGGAAGAGCCGCGAAACGTCCTAAAGAGAGAGACCTGGTCGTGACTCAGCCATACCATTATTTGATTGGTTTTTTTTTATTGTTTTGAAGGCGGATTTCGGCAATTGTTCCAACAATTTTAAGACGTTTTATTCTTCCATGGATATCAAAAGAAATCGATTGCTGAAACGCGATAAGTATAACTGTTTTAATTTGTTTTATCGAATTATATGAATGGTATAATTTTTCTTTAACTATTAAATATGATTCTTGGAAATTTTAGGCTACTGGATACCTAAAGTAAATTTTATGTATGATTTTTATGGACTACGATTTTAATAATGATAATATTTTTTATCATGAATATCTAACATAGAAAAATATTGTTGATGTTAAACAAATGGCTTTTAACAAGCCGTTGAGTTTTATTTTTATCTCCTACACAGAAATGAATTAGGTCTAGAAATTTAAATCATATATATAAGACATCATGAGGATTATCTCCTCCAAATTTCATAATTTGTGGAGTCCGACAAGTAGTTTTGGAGTATTTTACAAAACTGAAAAATGTTGCTGAAAATTTCTGACGATTGGAAATTTAGTATTGATTAATTTAGTTTTTCTGATCTCCGTGCTGATATATTGGGTTTGTGTGTAACATGAAACTTTTAAATCATGAACATATCTTCGAAACTTATTTGAAATTTCCTGCTTGGATTTTTAGATTGAGAGATGTGGTGATTTTAAAATCGATGTGTATGTATGTCCCAAATATGAGTAGTGATACTTGAGTTTTAGAGGTTAGAGATGTAAGCTACTTACATTAAAAATCATGTTTTTACTCTAGTACTTCATCTTCTTGTTTTGGTAATGTAAAATAAGATCGTTGTTAGAAATCAAACTAGTGCACCGCATATGTTTGACAATTTGCTTGATAGAAAGTTATAAATATATAAAGTTATAACTATAAAAGTATGAATCTTTGTTTGACACTTACGAGAAACTTGGAGTATTGATTTTTTAATTGATTTTTAAGTAATTATGTAAGTGCATACATTACTTATTTTTTTCTTTCAAATGCTCACATGTAAATGATTATGACAGGTAAGAATTCACTTACTTGAGCAAGTTTTTATTTTCCAATGAAATAAAAATTGCGAGCGGGGATTAGTCAATTTGTCGAGCAATGGTTTTGATGGTTTCTCTGTCGGTGTCGAAAGAGTGGAAAATGGTTTATGACTAATTGAGTTTTCAAAGAAAATGAGGTATGTTTGATGAACTATTTGTAGTTATTGTGATGATCAAATAATTGCATTCTAGATTGAAATAAATTGATTGTTCAATCTTAGAATGAGTTATATGGAACTAGATATTGATAATTATTGTTTATGACAATATATGTGTGACTCGATCATACAGGTTTGGAACTTATGAGATAGAATTTGACACCAAACCAAAACCGAAAGAATAAGAAACCTAGTCAAAAAAAAATCTGAATACCAACTCTCACCAAGAAATGAACATAATTTTAATTATGAGTTTATTTGATATGTTTGCATTACACGGCATTGCAAGAATATCAAATATTATTAACAAAGCTTTTCAATCTAAGTTAATGTGAATTGTGGATACAGTGAGAGGTGATATATTTTGGTGTTTTATACCATATTTCTTTTGAAAGTTTACGGTTCAAAATTTCAATCAAATCGTTTGAAATTCTTGGTATTGGTATGGTCTCAAAAGTTTGCTTCGAGTAGAACTATCTTGTTAAAAATGTTCATACCACTAAAATGAGAAAGAATCTAGTTTCATCCTATCTTGTTTTTAACAAGATTGAGATTAAAATTTTTGGTGAACTTGATTATTGCACTACTACAATAGAAATATTATCAATGGAATGTTTGAACCAAATATTGTATTATTTATATGATATGATTGAAGCTTTAGAGTGCTTGAAATATGTGATTTTATCTTGCTTCTATGATATATTTGAGTTAGTGATGAGTATGAGCATGTTGTGTTTTCCTTTAAAATTTCTAAGAATTTTAAAAAGTGACATGTATCAAATTTTACCCAACTCATCAAATCATGTAGACTCCCAATCTCAATAGTTTACAAAAGCATCGGATGAAATAAAATATTTGAGAATTTTATAAGATATTTTTGGTGTTTCACGAAGTCTAACTTGGTGACTAAAATTGATCTTTTAGTGAATAATAAAATGATGTCTTTGTGAAAAATGTTTGTTTGGCCGTCCTCTATATTGTGCTAAAAGGATTTTTAAATTGGATAATTACTTTATTAGTAATGAGCAAGAACACATAGCGCGTAAACTATGAATTTGGAGAAATTATTTGGGCGTAAAAATTATTTCTAATTTTTGTATGCATGAGGAAACTTTCTATTTTTTGAATTGGTATCAAATACCGAAATCTGACGTCTAACGAAGTCTATAGAAATTTTTGATTGAAAGTGGCTAGAAATGCAATTTGCGTAAGTAACTTCTCAATTTTAGATATTTTGATGTTGATTTCAAATTTCCTTTAGTCGAGAAATAGTAGGGGTTCGTTACCCTATGTATGTTTAAATGCTAAACTTAGATTAAAGAGCTAGCTAGAAATGGAGATCATAAGATCATTAAGAATTGATGTGTAAGTAGTAAGAATAAAAAGAATTTTAGTCATAATTATTACCTTGTTTGAGATACTTAGCTCCTCATAATTTTAATCTTTGAGAAAAAAGGTTTTAAGAACCAGATGTTTGAGTTTGACAAATATAGAAAAAGTACTAATTTTGATACTTGCTTTCATGTCGCTAGATTTACATTCTTGATTGGTGATATTGTTTCTAAGATGCGTGATTTGTTGTATATCATATGTAGAAAAATATATTGAATGAGTTAAATGTCGAATCTATGTAAATCAAGCATGAAAAACTCTGTAGTTCCCATAAGAACGAAATGCATATAAATTTGATAAGTCATTATTTATTTCGACACAATCTCTAAAGCAATTGAATGAATAGGTTTCAAAAATTGACTGACGTGACAAACACATAGGATTGTTTGTTATATATGCATAAGTGATTAGCTGAATTTGTATTCTAACTCGTACGATGTTAATGATACTGAGAACATGCTTAGTTTATCATTTGACATGAAAGACTTGGATGAAGATAGTGTAAATTTTGAATTGAAACATTTCTTTTGGATCTATTCCACTACATTGAAAAAAAATTGTAAAGAAATACAAAATATGGTCTTTATAAACTAGTTTTCACTCATTTCATTCTAGTATTATTATAGTGCTTGTGATTGTTTGTGATTGAACTAGAAAAATAAAATGAGTATGGTATCATGGGATAGCGTCTTGCTACATGATGGACTATATGTACATTACTTCTGTAGTGGGGGTTACATATATGCATATTTACTAATAGTCCATGTATGGATAATCAGTAAAACATTGAGAAGGTTACGAGGTGTCTGAAAAGAGCCTTAAACCTAGAGATACACTATCTAAAAATGTTTCCCGCAATTGTATAATGATATTATTGCGATGCTGATTGAGATATCCTCTCAAATGAATCCTCCAAGGGATGGAGTGATTCGGTCCTCTACTAGATAGAGGAAGAATAAACATATTAATCCAATGCGATAGTACCGCGTCTATTGCAAGAGTTGAGAACCGTTAATGACGATGGTAGAGTCGACATATAAAGTGATAAAAAGCATTTTTTTTTATGCTGTGAGAGTGGATTATATATGGTCTGAAAAGAGTTATCGTTGATCCTTTAACGAAAGGATTAATAAGAAGGTGTGAATACATCTTATGTGATGATGTTTATGCCCATTGAGAATTGAGTCATTTGTGATGGATACCCACCTAGAAATAGGTTCAAAGGGAATATCGATTCACAAATGATACGGACATAGTTGTTCTTGATTGACACCCAACCTATAACTCAAGATTCCAGAAGTAGGTTCAAAAGGTAATCCCTATCTATGAATGGAAATCCCAAAATGTAGGTTCTAATGGGACTAAGTCACGGATAATATGTAGACACAGAATCATGCTTTTGAGAATTCATCCCACGCATGATATGCTGAAGCGAGTTAAGGTTGAGTTTTTTGTTTCTAAAACTCTTAATGATGTCTATATCTCTATTTAGAGTGGGGTACTTAGGTACAGGAGTACTCTTGATAGACTCACCTATATGGATGTGAAAGTGTGGGTGCTTTCTATGAGAATATGGGCAGTTCTCTAGATCATTCATTAAACTGGGATTCAAGCACAGGGACGTAATGTGCTGGCTTTAGACTTTACACTAGTATAGTTTTGTGTGTGTTAGACAATCCTATTATCTCCTAGAGTTCAAAGACTTACGTTCACTCTATAGTCAGATTTTTCGAGAGCAGGTTCAAAATCGAAAGATACTTTTACTTATTCACTTCACTATATAGATCTTTCTCAATGTTTTAAAAATATAAGTGGGGGATTGTTTGGAAATATATGTTTTAAAACAAAAATTTATTTCCATTTATTAGTTTTATGTTGAATCTATTTTTAACAATGTTTATGATACTCATAAAAGCAATTTATTTTTGTCATAAATACATTGACCGTTTCATGTAGAGTAATGGTTTATATTAAATCATATTAATATTTCCATTAAAACTTTATGAAAACCCCTTGACTATAAATCATATTTTTTTGGTTGGAAAAAGAAAGAGAGTTTTGCTATATGTTTTTGATTTTAGAGAAAAAAAATTTTTAAAGAAAGAAAACTAGTGTATGATTATCACTTGTTTTCTACAATTCTGATTTGAGCAAGAATAGAAGTGTACAAGTATCACATACTCTCAAAGTGCAAGAGTGATTGTGAAAGAGATTTACTCGGTTGTTTTATCCTAGGGACGTCGCGACATGGAAGTACTGTTTACACAATTTTAAGCAGATCCGCGAAACGCCTTAAAGAGAGCGACCTGGTCGTGACTCAGCCATAACACTATTGGGTTGGTTTTTCTTTGTGATTGTTTTGCAGGTGGATTTCGGAAATTGTTCCAACACAAACCACCCAAGTACGTACCTTCGCGCCACTTACACCCTTTAACTGACATATTACATTGGGTTTCAAGCTCTTGTTTTCCCTTAATATCTTTTTAAGAACAACCTATAAGATAAGGTTAAAATGAGAACATGAAGCTGACATATTTTTTGAAAATAAGATTTAATGGAAACTCTACCATTGGTGAATCATAAACATTAAGTCGCATCGACAATCAAAGCATATTATACAAAATATTTCAAAAATAAATAAATAAATAAATACATAATACATGATCAATTACAGCAAAGGAAAAGGCAAAAAACAACTCATAGGGGTACATCATATTAAAAAACAATACATGCCGGATGACTTACGTATCAAAACAAAGGAGGAAACATAGGTCATCTGGATCTACCACTTACGAATACTTATGAATAGGGGGAAAACTCATATGCCAGTAATCAAGTATAACAAAGTAAAGGGGGAAAACTTATATGAATCTACTATTTACAAAAACAATGCACGCCAGATGATTTACATATAGCAAAGCGCAGGGGAAAAAAACTCAAGTTACATCTATAAAATAATTCAGTAAACAAAGATTCCTATCCCATCGCTGCTTGAGACATTTTTTCAAGTACATATCCATGCACAAAGGGATTTACAGTACCGCGTCAGGGTCATTTTAAGTTCTCCCTCTTTGAGTAATAACTCCTATAGATTACTACTTTATATACTGATTGGATATACACATATACCATGTCAGTGCTTGCATCTTGCTCATCTACTATTGTATGCGTTATTCTATAGATATAGAAAAAACACCTCGTTCACCTAACAACCATAGCAACTACTACTGTCCAGGCATCCCCACCTTCAATGATGACTTAACTGGTAATAATTTTAAGAACCAATATGTGGTGTTAACATTCGGAGGAATAAGATTCACCATATGCCGACGGAATAAGTTTGTACCATAAATACATTGTGCACTTGTTGCATGAGCAAGCGTCATTTTTTCATTTGTTTGACGTATCACCATTGCAATATAAGTCACGAACCTGATAATCAAACTTCAATTATATAGAGACTACTAAGAACGCCAATAAACATAGAAATTCCAAAATCATACATCAATATGATATGCCCAAAGAATATTACCTCAAAAGTGATTCATGTTGGACAAAAGCGATTGTATTCTACATCCTAAGTAGCTTATTTGGATGTTAATAAGCACCATTACCGATTCTGGGTACACTGACAATCAAAATTTGCAGATCATAACAAATAATTACTAACCCCTGCTATCATTAAAAAAAGGAATTTTGGTTGGAAGAGTGAACAGTTGATGCAGAAAAAAAGAAACTGAACCTTTGATATTACAGCGTAGCATGTTCTTCCATGGAGTTGAAAATTCTGTACGAAGATTCATAAATTTTAATTGCAGGAATAGCTCCTTAAACCACTGCCCAATGCAAAGCCACCTGTTGTGCATTATCAACCGCATTAACATCTCCCTTTTTCATATTTACAAAGATAAAAATAAGTAGCAAAATCACTTACACCTACTTCACTTCATTAAAGAGAAATTATAATATTGGGAAATAGTTATGGCATAGCCGGCAAACTTCTTCAATTCCTACCTGCATCAACAGGTCTAGCACTTCCTTTAGACATCATCTTCATAGGATAGGATGCTGCAAGAAGAAATATGAAAAGTTTATTCAAGAAGAAATATCAACAACCTTGTGAACTTTGCTAATTGTATTCTCCCTTAATATGCAGATACATGCATACATGAAGGTCAAGTTAAACAGTACTCACCCCGAGAATATTAAGAGGTGCAAATTAATGGCAACAGAAAGAATCCGACCATTTGATTTATCATCCTTGAAGCTTGAAATTATGCAAACAAAGAAATTAAACTGGATTCAAATTTGATATGCGACTTACTTCTAGTTGGAACTTATATTTAGCGTGTTCTCAATGAATGAGAAACACAAAGAGGATTATGTATTTATATTATTAAGATTACAAAGGATACACAGAATATAGGATATACAAAGATTTCCTAGATTACACAGATTTCCTAGATATTCAATTAGTAGGATATAGGATATACAAAGCTTTCCTAGATTACACAGATTTCCTAGATATTCAATTAGTAGGATATATATCCGTATAATGGGAAAGATACAAAACATCGTGACTTATTCAGTCACGGTTGCTACATGTCTAACACTCCCCCTCGATCTAAGAGGGTTGTCAATGACATTGAGCTTAGAGCGGAGTCTGCAAAAATGATCCTTTGGAGTAGCTTTAGTAAAGATATCTGCAATTTGACCCGTAGATGAAACAAAACGAACAATAAGTTGTCCTTCCTGAACTCGCTCACGGACGAAATGATAATCAATTTCTATATGTTTCGTTCGACCATGAAATATCGGATTCATTGTGAGATAAGTAGCTCCCAAATTATCACACCAAAGAGTAGGAGGAAAACGAATAGAAGCCTGTAGTTCACGAAGAAGAGATTCAACCCACATCAATTCAGCCGTTGCAATGGCTAAACCACTATACTCAGATTCAGTACTGGATCTGGAAACTGTCCGCTGTTTACGAGAACTCCAAGAAATAAGATTGGAACCAAGATAAACACAATATCCACTTGTAGAACGACGATCAAGATGGTCACCCGCCCAATCAGCATCAGTATATGCTGAGAAACTAAGCTGCAAATCTCGTTCGGGACGCAGAAAAAGACCAAAGGTAGATGTATGTTGCAAATAGCGAAGGATACGCTTGACGAGAATCAAATGAGCTTCCGTGGGTTTATGCATAAACTGACATACCTTATTAACTGCAAAGGAAATATACGGTCTTGTCATGGAGAGATACTGAAGACCACCAACCAAACTCCTGTACATAGTAACATCAGACAGCAAGGGACCATCAACCGGATGCAAATCAGTGGACGTGCTGAAGGTTGTGGTTACTGGTTTAGCTCCTTGCATATTGGCACGAACAAGAAGATCCTCAATGTAACGACGTTGCGAAAGAAACAATCCATTAGAGAGTTGTGTGACTTCTATGCCAAGAAAATATGACAGCGAGCCTAGATCCTTAAGAGCAAATTCGTTATGAAGATCATTCATAAGAGATTGAATACACTTCATAGAAGACCCCGTTAAATGATATCATCAACGTATACCAAAAGAAATATCACACTCTCAGCGGAACGACGAATGAACAAAGAGGTATCAGAGACCGAAGTAACAAAACCAAGTTTGAAGAAAAGAGCTGAGACGAGTATACCATGCACGAGGAGCCTGTTTGAGGCCATAAATGGATCGATGGAGCTTGCAAACATAATCAGGAAACTGAGGATCTTTATAGCCAGGGGGCTGTTTCATGTAACCTCTTCATGTAGAATGCCATTAAGAAAAGCATTTTGAACATCAAGTTGGCGAATAGGCCAATGATAAGACAAAGCCAACGTCAAGATAATACGAATAGTACATGGTTTAATAACCGGACTAAAGTCTCACCGTAATCAATACCTTCTGTTGATTAAACCCCTTGGCAACTAACCGAGCTTTGCGACGTTCAATAGTGCCATCAGGTTTCCTCTTAACACGATACACCCATTTGCAACCAATAATGTTCTGGTTCAGAGGAGGCCGAACCAGGACCAAGTCCCATTCTTCCGAAGCGCATCAATTTCTAAGTCCATCGGAGGAATCCATTGGGGTCAGTTTTGCCTGGAATAGCAAGTGGTTCAAACAAGTCATCAGTGAGCTTAGTGTGCGCAGAAGCGAGGAGAACTTTCTTCCTGAAAATACCATCTTTCCTCGTGTTACCATTGGTGAGATTAGTAACAGTCGGCTGCAGTGGATCGTTGACAGACAGTATGAGAAAGGTACAGCTGCTGACGACGACGAGTTATGATGAGTGCCAAACCATCAGGTGAAGCTGCAGGCGTAACATGTACTGATGGGAATCAGTTGCTGCAGGCGTAACAGTTGGTGCAGTCGCAACTGGGGACTGAAAGGAGAGCAACGACAGGTAGAATGGAAGCAACAGACTGAGGAATGATCGGTGTCTGTGGTAGTGCAGAGATGGTAGCGTCAGCTTGTAACGAAGGTGCTGATGCAGGAACTTGCAGTGACGTTTGCTGAGGACGACAGTGTCAGGTTCTGAACTGTAACAGTAGAATGTTGCTGAGCAGACGTAATAGTCGCAGCTGGAGTGGATCCGCTAGGTAACTCAGTTCCATAAGCCACATATTAGCAGTAGAGTTAACTGAGACAGTTGGTAGGAAACATAGAGGAGGAAGATGGTGAAGAAAATACCTGTAAGGACGACGTGACGGAGGTAGCTTATCAGGGGCAGCAGCAAAGGGAAACTTGTCTTCAACAAAGAAACATCACGAGACCAGTAAATACGAGTAGTAGGTAATGAAGGCACTTATACCCTTTGCGATGATCGCTGTAACCAAGAAAAACACAAGGAGAGGAACGAGAATCCAATTTTGTTCTACCATAGGTCGAAGATGTGGAAAGCAAAGACAGCCAAAGGTGCGCAATGAGAGTAGTCAGGTGCACGATTAAACAGAAGTTCATAGGGAGATTTTAAACCAGTTGGAGTAGAAGACACTCGGTTCATAAGAAAAGTAGCTGTAAAGAAAGCATCATACCAGAAGATGATGGAACAGACGCTAGAGACAAGAGAGTGAGGCCACTTCAACAACATGACGATGTCGACGTTCTACTAAGCCATTTTGCGCGGAAGTGTGAGGAAAGAGAAACGATGATGACTGCCATTAGTGTAAAACTTTAGTGAATTTTTGATATTCACCACCATTATCAGACTGAAAAACTTTGATCTTAGTGTTAAAATATTTTCGACATGTTTAGAGAATGTAATGAAGATTTGCAACGCATCAGATTTAGCATGCATGGGGAATATCCAAGTGTATCGACTAAAAGCATCAACGAACAATATATAATAACGATAACCTTCATTGGATAAAACAGGGGCTGGTCCCCAAACATCTGACACAATCAAATCTAAAGGATGATCATAAACCATAGTACTGGATTGAAAAGGTAATTTATGACTCTTATTCTCTAAACAAGAAGAACAAAATGAAAACTTAGAATTGGAAACTGGAAGACAATGATGACGAACAACTGATTGAACGGTACGGAGCATTGGATCGCCCAAATGTTGATGCCAGGTTTGAATGGAAGCACGTTCACCAACGAGAGCTTTAGGAGAAACATGTTGAAAAGTGTATAAACCATCACGAAGCTGACCCCGAAGTGCTACCTCCCTCGTAAGTCGATCCTTAACAAAGCAAAAATCATCACAAAATTCAAAAACTACATCATTGTCACGACAGGATTGAGATACCGAGAGCAGATTGTGGGACAAATGCGGAACATGTAGTACATTAGACAATACAAACTTACGAGTAGGTGTTTGTAGAACAGCATTACCGGTATGAGAAATAGAGAGATTTGCACCACTAGCAGTCTTAATCTGATCAGGACCTGTATACTCATAATGAGTTTGAAGATTACCGAGATTATTTGTCATGTGATTTGTGGCACCACTGTCAGGAAGCCAATCATGAATGTTGATAGGAGTGTGGGTGGCAGTGTATGCAGCACGATGTCCAGACGATGAGGAGTGACTTTTACCACCTCTTGTGGAGCCATGCTTTGGTGGTGGGCGGCGCGGAGGATAATAGTTCTGATCGTAACGCTTCCAACAGTTCCGTCCATCATGATAGGGTTGTAAGCAGATCTGACTTATAATAGATGGCGTGCCGTTCTTCGTGAGAGGCACATCACTGGGACGATGGGTACGCACAATATTCGCCTCATGTGGTGAAGAAAGCAGTTTGTTTTGAGCAGTAACACGAAGATCATAAGACAAAAGTATGGATTCAAACTGATCAGTAGTAATCAAACTCATAGTTGTAATCAGAGAACTGACAATACTCTCATAGGCTGAATCAAGTCCTTTGAGAAC
The DNA here is from genome assembly GCF_003573695.1 of Papaver somniferum. Classification (NCBI taxonomy): domain Eukaryota; kingdom Viridiplantae; phylum Streptophyta; class Magnoliopsida; order Ranunculales; family Papaveraceae; genus Papaver; species Papaver somniferum. The sequence goes on from NC_039366.1 coordinate 9,005,653, forward strand.
ATAATGGCAAAACTCAGTACTAGAAATCTCATGACCACTAGCCGCAAGAGAATCAACGATGTTACGAACTGATTGGATGTAGTCGGCCATAGATAAGTTACCTTTGGTAATGGTTTGAAGAGAAGACTTTAAGTGGACAAGCGTAGCATCAGTTTTAGAGGCAAAAAATTCCTCAAGTTTAGTCCAAACCTGAGAAGATGTCTGACAGGATTTGACCTTAGCCAAAATAGGAGATGTCAGTGATGATAAAATCCATCCAAGGAGAAGCTTGTCGGTGCGAGTCCAAGAGAGAAACTTAGGATTTGTAGTAGAGTTATCAGTTTGAGCAGGGGGGCACTTGATGGAACCATTGAAAAAACCGTCAAGACCATAACCTTGCAAGTAGGGTAAGAACTGAGCTTTCCACTGGAGAAAGTTGTTGCCATTAAGTTTTTCCGAGATAGCTCCATGAAGTCTAGCAAAAGGAATATCAGTCCAAGATGAGGAGTCATCAACAGAAATAGTGGTTTTAGTAGTTGTAGTCGGATTTGGTGTCATGATGACTAGTGAAAAAAAAAGATGATCAAAAAGAAAAGAAAAAGAAAACAGGCCCTTGGATTAACCAAGGTGATACCAAGTTGGAACTTATATTTAACGTGTTCTCAATGAATGAGAAACACAAAGAGGATTATGTATTTATATTATTAAGATTACAAAGGATACACAGAATATAGGATATACAAAGATTTCCTAGATTACACAGATTTCCTAGATATTCAATTAGTAGGATATATGATATACAAAGCTTTCCTAGATTACACAGATTTCCTAGATATTCAATTAGTAGGATATATATCCGTATAATGGGAAAGATACAAAACATCGTGACTTATTCAGTCACGGTTGCTATATGTCTAACACTTCTCACTAACACAACCACCCCAAAAGCAAGTACCGAATAGAATTTCAATTTGAAAGACGTTGTTCAAAAATATGTCATCCGAAACTTCCACATGGACTTGTAATGTTTCTCAATCCGCTCCAAATTAATTGAAGGCATCCCACTTATGGATTTCGAGGTGCATGTAGTATCGGGGGATCTGCAGACATCTTCCAGATTAAGCAAGAGATGAGAATACGACTAACTTAATAATCTCAAAGTAAATTGACAGACAAACTTAATAATCTAAAATAACATTCACGAAGAGGTACCATGTATTTCAAAACTTAATAATCTCGAAATAAACTGAGAACCAAACAAAATTGACAAAGAGGATATCTTGACGCCTTTGGATGTTGTTGTAAAAATGAAAGAAGAAGAAGAATACGGAGAAGAAAAGAGGCAGCAGAGATTTTAGGTCTCATGCCATTAGAAAGAACCCGGAAGCTCCTTTGTTCTCTACGCATGCTAACAGGTTTGGATGTTTTTGTAAATACCAAATAATAAGAAGAAAAAAAAAAGTAGCAGGCATGCGTTTCTTTGTGCTGTAAAAATGAAGAAGAACCGGCAGAGGGAAATCGACTGCATAAAAAAGGAAATTAGGGTCTTGTTTTCGTGCTCACGAATTAGGGTATCGGTTTGGTTTTGCGAGTTGGTTTGGTATCTAAATATTGATCATGTATACCGAAAAAATCTCAAAACTCTCGATTCCTATGGTTCGGAGGCCAGAAGCTTTAGAATTCTAGCTTTTGGCCTAACTTTGAATGTGAAACTAACAATTTGTACTCAAATTATATATACAAAAGGAGTTACTGTCCCGTAATACCTCGCCCAGTATAATCTTCAACTAGCTTTTCCTTGACATTATAGAACATACTGTTTATCGTCAAATCCCCATCTTCTTTTGGAGAACCAAACCAACTCTCGGAATGCACGTTTCCGAGCTGACCAAGTTTACAAAACCAAACTCATAATTGCTGTTGTAAAGTGTTTATGTTTTTCAGGATTGGATTTAATAACACCAACTGGTCGTTTCTTTTCTCTCATGAACAACGAGTATTAGTTAGTTTTATCACAAAAAAACCTCTCCCATCATATTGTCTAGTGCGATATCATTATCATTACTCTCTTTCCCTAATAGCTTATCCCGAACCCAGCAACACAAAGTTGAGTTCGGAGATTGTGGTGGTCAATAACTTGCAATAACCTGTCAAATATTTTATTTTTGAGTTGTATACATAACGCTGTTTTCGCTGATGAAGACATTTTTTTTATACCGCGAAGCGTAAGAAGATGATGAACCAAGTGCCTGGATTGCTGTATCCGCATCTTCATCTCTTTCTGAGGATTAAAAAAAAAACCACTTGAAATCACCAGACCCTTCAGTTTTGGAAATCAGGTAACAGATGGTTTCCTAGGTGGACTTGGAAAAAATGGTCTCGAATTTAGAAGTTCAATTCTCCACCTCGCTCAATCTTGGTCTCTTAAAGACATTAATGGTCCGGCAAAGGGAATACGGGACATGGTTCCGGTGGCTATTATATGGTCTATCTGGAACGTCAAGAAAACACTAATAGTAGGAAAAGGAAGACAACGGTAGATGATGATTTTATCGGATACAAAAAAAAGTTGGCTTACTACTTCAACAAAAAGAATAAACCAGCTGATAGAAAAACAAGTAGTAAGAAAGATGCTGGTGAAAAAACAGACTGGATAATGTACGAGTACGTGTTATTATGCGACGACAGAACATGAAGGTGGTGATGTTAGCAGTAAGAAGAGGCATGAATTGGTTTTGTGTCAAATTCATAACAACCGTAAGACACCTGCTGCATCATTACCCATAACGGCCGCTTCATCCCCTCCAAAAATTCTCATCTCCAATAACACAGGAACCGGAAGTAGAAGCAGCTCCAGTACATCATCAACAAAACGAGTATCTATAAGAATATTCTGCAGCATCACCCATGATCAGTACTTTAATCCCTCCAGAATTCTCATCACCAATAACACAGGAACCGGGAGTAGAACCAGCTCCAGCACATCATCAAAAAGACGAGTGTATTCCAGTACAGCATCAACAAGAAGATGATTACGTGGAGATGACACTAGAGAACAACAAGGACCTGATAAATCAATTCGGTGATCAAGAGTGGAGTTTTTCAATAGACGACTTCAATCTTGACGATTTGTGGGCTTAGAAGAATATTGAGATTTTTTATTTTTTAGTTCATATGTAATGCAAGAGAACTACATGGACTTGATCTCCAACAAAAAAAATTGAGGTTTCTGGTTTGGTCCCCCTCAATCCAAGTATGTAGGTAGCCCAGAAGTTACTTGGGTGCAGTCCAAAATATTTTATGGAAAATCAATACTCAATTTACAGTTTCTTCGTTACTGTCTATTCCTCCTGTTGTTTTTATGTATATGTTATTTATTTTGTATTTTTCATAACCTCTTGCAGAAGTACTGAAACGATGCACACACATGCACCCAATATTAGAGCTTTTGTGAGTAGTTGCTGGTTCTTAAGTTAAGATGTAAGTTATAAGGATCGACATAGACCAGTAATGTTCTCTGTCAAATCCTAATTACGTACCTAAAAACTAGGAAGTTATTGCTTACGAACTTCTAACAGTAGTATGCATGTACGTACGTTGCTGAGTAGAAATTGACTAGCCTACTAACAAGCGTATTTGTTTGTCAAGCTGTGCACGCATGTCTCCGGGTTTGGCCCTTGAGAGGGAAAGTAACTGGATTTTACTGCAGAAAGCAAATGGTTTGGTAAGAAAATGTTGTTGTAGTTCAATGCAGCGCTCTACTAACTCGATTACTCAGGTACTTTGAGAACTGAAAATACCTACAACATAAAGAGTCTCCTTGTCAGCATTGTCATCGACTTGGTCTATAATTGTCGGTCTCCGGTTGAAGTTATATAATACATCTAATGTGTGGAAAGAATAATATGGTAGTCACCAAAACTTGGTCAAACAAGCCTAGTATGTTTTTAGCATTACCTTCCAATTCTTAGTTGCGCTTAGTTTTGGCTATTGTCTTCCTCATATGTCGATGCATTGTAGTGGTGTTGGTCTTGTTCTTCCTCTACATCTGTTGATACTCCTTTTGATCAGTTGTGTGAAACATGTATTCGATGTGTGCAATAACGCATGTGCTTTAAGTTTTTAGTTACTTAACCTACTCTACGTGTGTATGGCACCTTATATGTTTGATTAACTATATGCTTCTCACCCTCTCTTTTCTGCATTGATAGCAAACTTTACCATACTGTAGAAGAATAAAGAAAAGAATGTGAACTGTGACATGCATTCACTCCTAAAGGCTTATGCAATCAGTATTTGTCTTTTCGCAGGTATAATTATGGTGGCAAGATGGTTGTGCTGTAGTTGACAGGTGCTTGAATAAGAAATATTACATGTATTATTAATGATATGTAAGATACTCTATATCACTTATATGTATATATAATGTTTTCCGTAAAATAAATAATCTAAAGCTAGGATGATCTCTTTAGATCATCTTGGCCAGAGCCGGTCCATGTCTTGTCGTAAAAATTTTCACCGTTTATTGTTCGCAGACCACAAACTGCGCAATCTAGTTGATATTTACGGCATATCCAACTGAGACTACTGCAACTGACAAAGATACTCCAACAAAATTGAGACAACTATACATTGACATTTAGGACATCGTTTTACTTTCAGAATAAATAACTGTTCAGGTCAATTCAACATTTGCCTTGAACGACAAGGCCGGCACCGATCTGCTACTGACGGTCTAATTTCTAAAATGTTCGGACTCCTAGCTGTAGTATGAAGTTTTAATCTCAGTTTTTATCCCACAAAGGGTGCAAATCTGCTAGTTGGCACAGCAAAAATAGGTCCGTACAAACCAAATTAATAAAGGTATTAAAGACATCGAATATAAGTCGACATGTAGTTTTACAACTTGATCATGAGATCTAAATATCCTTCAAAAGAAATAGATATAGACCCCTGCTTGGTCAGTGGTTTTGGAAAAGAGATGACAAATTAGGGATGTGCAGTGGTTAAACATAATATATTTTGTGCTCTCAGAAAAAATACAAAAAAATAATAATTAAGGAATTCGATGTAATAACAAATAAAGAAATTGCAAAACAAATATTTAGAGTAACCAAAAGGAATTTTCAGGAAAAATATCCCCCACAAAATGAAACTAAAACGCACTTGAACCCATAACAAATTTTCACGAGTTTTTACTCAATCAGTCTAAAATCACGGTATTTAGAGTATGATCTGCTACGATCTTCACGGACCGTCAGACCCTATTTCTGGGTCCGACCACATAGCACCGATACTGTCCCCACCTGACCACCTGCGGCAGGTGTGGGGTTCTAATTTAAAAGGCCTCGGTGCTATGTAAGGAAATGCCAAAGCTTATTAAGCGCCACTATACTCCTCTTATTCCATGTGGGATTATCCTAACTGTACATATGTGGTGTTTATCGAGCCACATTCTCGGACATGATCCACTTTGTGAATGCTTAGAAACTAAAGCATGACGGCATGGTTCAGCTAGTGGCATTGTTTTATCAAAGTAAGAAATGCAGAACCCAACATGCAGAACAGTCGCTCAACCTCTCAACGTTTTGAAAGGCCGCCTCTCATCCAATCAAGTGATTGCTCCAGCGTACGAGAGGGATCGGAAAGTTGCCATACCAGCAATTTGTGCTTCCAACTACCAACAACTTTTCCTCCTTCCTCGATACCCAACATTTCCATGATTTCTTTCCCATCCGCCAATGGCATTTCGCACACGTTTTCGAGACCTAGTTTCACAACAGCATCTTCAACTGTTGTAAACAAGGTTCTGCGCATGTCTAATTCAATCTGCTTGTGCTTGTCCGCAGAATCGTAATCAAAATTGATGGGATAGTACAATAATGTCGAAATCATCAAGGAAACACGCCACCAACTCAAACTCTCGGCATACTTCTTTTCCTTGATATTGATATCGCGTAAAAGCAGTCCTGTCTGTACTCGAAGATTTGCAGTTTTTTCACTTGCCTTACCAGCTGCTTTAGCAGTATTGCTTGATTCTGTTAACAATGGGATCAACGATTTGAATCCTTCCGATGCTCTGTGTAATCTTCCAATATTTTGAGTACCAGTACCCTTTCCTCTAATTGGAAGAAGAAGTGCTGAATGCAAGTAAAGCCCTCTTTGCGTATCATGAATGCTCGATGATCCAATTTGGTTGAAGAGATTCCATGCAGCATCTAGATAAGCAACACAATGCCTGTCAGATACGTTTGGCTCCTCAGGACGAGGAAATACAACCCAAAATAGCTGGAACCTGCATACATCCATCATTGCTTGAACCGGTCGATTGCCAGACATGATGAGATTGATTTCGTTACCAATTCTGTCCCTGCTTATTTTCTTTTTCATAGCATCTCTGACTTGATCACTTGCAGCTGCTTCCTTCAACCGCTCGTCAAGTTCAAAACCGAACCTCGCAGAAAACCGAATAGCACGAAGTACTCGTAATGGATCATCTAAGAATGTCTCCATTGGATGTAATGGAGTTATAATTTTTCCTTGTTTTAAATCTGTAATACCTCGTCCAGTAAAATCTTCGACTACCTTTTCCTTAATATTATAGAACATGCTGTTTATTGTCAAATCCCTTCGGTACGCATCTTCTTTCGGAGAACCAACCTCAACTCCCGGTTCCGAGCTGACCAAGTTTACAAAATCAATCTTTACGCCAAACACTCTCATGATTCCTGTTGTAAAGTGTTTAGACTTTTCAGCATTGGATTCAATAACACCAAACGGTCGCTCCTTTTCTTTCAGGGACAGCAAGTATTCGTTAACCTTATGACAAAAATCATTTCCCTTCATATTGTCTAGTGCGATATCAATATCGTCACTCTCTTTCCCTAGTAGCTTATCCCGAACCCATCCACCAGCAACACGAAGTTGAGTTTGGAGATTGTGGTGATCACCAACTTTTAATAACCTGTCAAATATTCGCTTCTCTTTATCTGTCAGCTCGATTTTATCTTTGAGTTGTATACACAATGCTGTTTTCGTTGATGAAGACATTTTATTTTTTGGCCGGGCAGCTAAGTGAAATCCTTTACCAGTCGATCTTCAATGTGGTGTTTGTGAAAAAAAAAAAACTGAGGGAAAAAAACCTAATACCGCCAAGTGTGAAAAAAGATTAAACAAGGGAACAATATATATGCGTTTTCTGTCGAAATTAAGGAAACTTGAATTTTCCTTTTTAGAGATTCTTTCAGACCTAAGTTAAGGAAATCCTTTCCTAGTCCTTTCCGCACTCAGTTATGGAAATCCTTTCCTAGTCTTTTTTAGAGATTCTTTCAGACCGACGTCCTATGAACACTAAGTTATAGAAACCCTTTCTTAGTCCTTTCCACCTATTCCAAAACTGTTTCGTTAAAAATATATATCTATAAATACTGTTTTTTGGTTTGGAATAACTTCAAATCTAACTCCAGCCAAGATTACACGAGAGGTAAAACAGAAGACGAATCAACGATGGCGTCAAAGAGAATTCTAAAGGAATTGAAAGACCTTGAAAGACATCCACCCTCTTCTTGCAGTGCTGGTCCTGTAGGCGAGGATATGTTTCATTGGCAAGGCACCATAATGGGACCAGCAGACAGCCCTTATGCTGGTGGTGTGTTTCTCATCGATATTCACTTTCCAACAAATTACCCTTTCAAGCCACCAAAAGTTGCTTTCAAAACGCAAGTTTTCCATCCAAACATCAATAACAGCGGGAGCATCTGCCTCGACATTCTTAAAGAACAATGGAGTCCAGCCCTTACCGTAAACAAAGTGCTGTTGTCCATTTGCTCACTGCTTACAGATCCAAATCCTGATGATCCCTTGGTCCCTGAGATTGCGCACATGTACAAGACTGACAAAGCGAAGTATGAGAAGACCGCCAGATCTTGGACCCTGAAATATGCTATGTGATGAAATAATATGAATCCGCTAAGTCTAATGCCTTGTTTCCAGTAGATTAAAAAAAGAAAAGAAGAAAGGGGGTTATATAAGAAAAGGTATCCCATCCATGTCAAGAACCTCGTTTTATCTTTCTCCATCTTCGTGCCTTTTTGGTTCTTTTTCCTAAGTTTAATTAGGAGTGGTACATAACTATATATTTGGTGGGGCGGGGGTCGTCATATTCGGCGTTTATAATAAGGACGAAGGGAATAGTAAGAAAGTCTTGGTTTTCCGATGCCTCGACGAGACATGTTATCATTATGTGTTAGAATACGAGCATCCAACTCAAAATTAATTGGCAATGAGTTGAGCCGTCCTTCTATATTATATTTTAAGTTAATTATGTTGAAACTAAGGATGTGGGATTATTTTTCTTTTCACACCCTCCCTCACGGACATCGGTCACGGTCCAGCCCACGTACAGGTCATACGAGTGACCAGTCATTTGGTCACGGATGTACATGTGCCCACTCGGGTCACGAGTGCTACCAATTCGGCCTACACCCCGCTATGAGACCTAACTCTGCTACCATATTAGAATACGGGCATCCAACTCAAAACCAATTGACAATGAGTGAAGCGGTCCTTCTATATTATATTTTAAGTTAATTATGCGGAAACTAGAGATGTGAGACTATTTGTCCTTTGCATAATTTTAGATCACTGTTGGGGATCCTCTGCATCACATAAAAAGTGAAATGCATATCTCCCTGTTGCAATATAATATGTTGTTGTGATTTCTTGAATATAATCTGTGGTACCAAAAATCTCATGATCGAGTTGTAAAACTACATCTCGACTTGTAATCGAGGTTTTTATTAATTATATTATTTGTTTTCTTCTGTGACCAACTTTCTAGCTGATTTGCATCCTTTGCGAGACACACTAAGGTTAAAACTAGAGCCAGGGGTCTGAAGTTTTTTTGCCAAATTAGATTGTCAGTACCAAACCGGTGCCTGGCCTTGTTGAATTGGCATGTACAGTCATTTATTCAGCAAAATCCGAGAAAAAGTGGGGGATTTGTAATAACTTGGATACAAAGCGCTATGGCTGTGAATAGTTGCAGTCTCAGTTGGATATGCGGTCAATATGAATTGGATGGCTAGTTTGTAGTTTGCAACAAATGAACGGCGTGATTACTAGAAATCCAGCAACACACCCAAATGGAAAGTAAAAGAGATCTAAGACATGATGACATAAGATCTCAAGAAAAATACAAGTTACACTCGTGGGTTCTAAGAAACCCTAATTCCTTTCTAAGCCTATGAATTACAAGGAAATCCTAACTCTTTCTCTCTCTCCTATGCTAGATCTTTTCCTCTCCAAAAGATCCCTCCTCTTTTACAGTGTCCAAAGGTCTTTATTTATAGGCCTAAGCAACTCTAGTGGTATAGAGCTCATATCATCTCGCCGAGGTTACTTTATGATTCTCCTGGAGCATATTCCATAAAGTCTTTCCCCACCTTTCGCTGGCTTCACGTGGTCTTGTCGGGACACCTGTCACATTTCTTGCTCGATAATTCATCTACTTCGTGGGGTAGATTTTCTTCCAAGCCAAGTCACATTATTTCGTGGTCATTTCGTAACGGACATCTGCTTCCTTTCGCGTTCTACGTACCCTTTGGCGAGCTTCCTCGTCCCAAACTTTACTTTGCTGTCGCGTAGATAAGGATAATTCTGACTTGATTTGACAACTCCCTGACGAATCTCGGGGATTGAAGTAAGATCTTTTCACCAGATTCCCGCGCCTTCCTATGGCCACGTGTCGGCTTATACTTTGGCAACTACATTTTACCTTTTCTTATTCTGCTCGATCATAAAGAGAGGAGAATAAGAACCGTCTGAAGTTTGATAACCGTCTTTCCTCCCTCTCTTCGTCTTCCACGTGGTTCTCTTTTCCTCGTAACCGTCGATTATCGGTTCATATTCTTCAGTCGTGGGTCGTTTTGACCAGTCATCTGGTATAAATACACCTTCTTCTTATATATCTAAGACTTTAGTCTTTTCCTCCTTTCCCCTCTTATATCCAGTAAGCTCTATTTTTCTGTTTTTAATGGCTCCCAGAAATATTCCCCCTCCAACCACATCCTGGACCTATGAAGAGTTTAAAACCGACCTTAATACGGTAGGAATCACCATATCTCCTGCAATTAATTCCTCTGTTACTCCTCCCATCACTGCTACTGATTTGACGGAATTAACCTACCGGTGGATACGGGCTGAAACCTTGACTTCATCGAGGATGATTGTCACCATTGGACAGTTAAGAGCAGGGATTTCTTTTCCTCTAGATGATCCCAAGAATCCTCTATTCCTTGAGATTTTAGCTCGTCTTCGCCATGGTGTTTATCAGCTAAGTGGGAACGTTATTCTCTTGGCTAACGAATTTGTTCGAAGATCAAATGGCCTTCCTTCTCAGATTCCCGAATTAGGGTCGTACTTTCCTTTGGCTAATTATAACGTCGAATCTTTTCTTGAAAATTACCTCATCCAGTACTTGTCCACAAGATCGTACCAAGAGTGGGGTGTGAAGTATACCCGTAATATCTTGGCTGATCCATCCAAGGAAACTACTTTTGGATGTCGATCCTACTGGCGAATCAAACGACGAAAATTGGATGATGTATCCTCTGGTGATCGAAGGCCCCTTCGTGTGGGGCTTAGACGAGAATGGTGTGCCTCGTTCTGGTCCTTTTCCGAAGCATGCCCACCTCGTCGAATACGAACAGGGTCGGTTTAATTGGCCCAATATGCCCCCTGGGGTAAGTTTGACTTTTCATTCAATTTTCCCTTTATTTACTGTATACCCCTCTAACGCCCTTGATTTTTCCTTAGTATTCCTTCCCGCCTACTGGCATGATAAAGAACCGCTCCAAGAAGCCACCTCCAGCTCAGGTTTGTATCTCGTGAGTCATATTTTCTCAATTTCTTAATCCAACTCCTAATCTTTCACTTCGCAAAGGGAGGAATCTCGAGTTGCAGCGGGCCCTGCTGCAAACACAAGAAAGCGTGCTCGCTCAAAGGTTTCCTCCTCCTCCGCTCAGGTTCGTCTCTATTTCGCGTCTTGGCTTTTCTTATTTGATTCATCTACTAACTATGTGATTTTTAGGATGACCCTTCAACCTCTCCTCGTGCTCCGGAGCCTTCTCAATATCGTTCTCGTACATTAGACGTAGATAGGCTATCTCAATTTTATCCTTCGGGACTAGCACGTACTTCTCCTAGCTCCTCTCGCCCTCATGTTGATGATTCTAAAGACCCAACATACCTTCCTGATATGAAATTCCTTCGAGATATTTTTGTGACAACTCGTTCGAACGCCTCCTTAAGATCTGCGGCGGCTGAATCCCTGACCTCCTTGAGCTCCTATTCCTTTATAGATGCCGATCAAGGATTTATCCATAATGCTTCTTTGAATCTCTCCATTCAACAACATGCTTCCCTGCTGTGTTTGGTAAGTGTGACAGCAACCGATTCCTTTCTTATTTGCCTTAACAGCATTACCTTACTCATTTCTTTCCTACTCTCCTTCTTAGGGACCTAATCACAACATGTCCCATCTCGTGGAACTTCACGAAAGTCGGGACCTTATTGGTCGCCAGAGTGCTCATATCGCTTAGTTAGAATCGCAACTTGCTGAGGAGAAAAACATCTCGTCTGCTCTTCGTCGTAAGTTTGACTTTCTTAGCCATTTGATTTTTCCTTATATTTCCAGATAGCCTACTTACTTATCTTTCTTCATCTTAGGTTCTGAGAAAAAGCTTAAGGACCAAGTCTCTTATCTTCAAAAAGATGTCCGCGGCTTAAACGAGGATCTTGACAAGATGGCAAAGGACGCGGGTTTACTTGCAAAGAAGCTTCGCCGAAATGCCCAAGATGAAAAGGTGAGGCTCTTTAATGAATTCTGCGACTCAGAGAATATTCCTCGCGTTCCCATGGATCTTGAGGTATTTTCAGAAGACGAACCCGAACCCGAACCGCAGCCTACCATCCACGAACCAATCCTTTCTTCCGATGAAGGCACATAGTCTGGTGAAGACGATGAGGCTGATGGAGATGATGATTAGAGAATTCGATCTTTTACCCTTGTATTCTTCGCTTATGTATATAAACCTCAATCCTATATGTATATTATGATCTTGCTATTTTGTCAATTAGAACTGATGTTTCCGCCTCTAATCTTTTCACACCAAGTATATACTTGTGTTCTAGTTGTAAAAATATGCCTTCGACTTCGCTCTTTTCCTTCGTGCTCCTTTCTCTGATGTCTTGAGAGGAAAATGCTAAAAAATAACAAACAATATAAAAAGTATATACTTGCCTCTTGTTCTTATTGAGTTTTGTCCGATCAAGACGAGAGTATTCTGGTTACGCTCTTCATAAGTACGCCATTCCGGTGTGTACGCCTATTTTTTGTTCACCTTTTATTTTCTTATTTTCTTATTTATGAGGTCTTAATGCGCCTCATAGTTAAGGTCTTATTGGGACTCACCCAATTATGAAGGCCAAGTATAGCATTTAATTTCCAACTTCACGGATACCTACTACCTCGATACAACTCTAACTTCTACTGTGGTGCTAACATCTAAATTCAAGAAAATAACAACATTCTCGTGAAGACCATGATAACCATAAATCCCAGAATCAACAATCTTAAGAAAATAAAATTACGTGTTGATCCTGATGCGGACCGTTTTTGGAAGGATTTATACAAAGCCAACGCTAAGCCAAACGGTTTAGGCAGCGGTCCTAAATGGCGGAATAAGATCCACCTGTCATAAATAGGACTTCTTTCCCAAAATGTAGAACCTTGGCCTACCTCTATTGGATTGTGAAGCCTCCCAACAATACCAAAGTAAAAAAAATGTATCTTGCCACTGGTAGCACGGATAGAATGGCTCATCACTATACAGAGTAGCTTATCAGGTTGTCACTGATAAAAAAGATAAACCAATATGCAACAATCTAGAGAAGGTCACAACCAGTTCATAGAACTCCATGAGTTCTCAATTTTGAATTCATACTCGACCGGGGAACAATATATCATAATATCGTTATATATCTCCTATATTCAAGAACCTTTCAACTTCAGCACAACCAATTTTCCCTCTTGCCACCACAATTTACATGCGAAAGACAAAGTGCATGACACAATCGCATTAATTCTTTTCTCTTTCCTTTTACAAAATGGTAAAGTTTGCTATCAATACAGAAAAGAGAGGGAGAGAAGCAATAAAAGCTAAGATCCAACTACTTGGCCACCCTATGGCCAAATCCATAGACGTGCATCCAGAACTTGACAAACAAATACGCTTGTTACTAGGATTGTCAATTTCCACTCGGCAACATACTACTGTTAGAATTTCGTATTGCAAAATTAAATCATCCGTGGGGTACATTCTCAGGTCTCTCATTTGAGCACAATATCATCTACGCACTCAAACCCAGAAAACAGACCAACGAGAAAATCTATCCTCTCTAACCAATAACTTCCTAATTGTTAAGAGGTAGGACTTGACAGAGAACATTACTGCTCTCTGTCGATCCTTATAAGTTATAACTCTTAAAAAACCCGGAACTACTCATACCACATCAACTATCCCAAGAATATGGTTCCATCACCCCTCCACTATCCCACCTAAAGGCTTGACACAATCCACGATAACATCTTAGAGCTGGAAAGACAGGGGTGTTTGGAAATCCGCCAGGAAACAAAGATTCAACAATTTCAATCAAATGAGAACACCAATCCACACACTGTAATCATATATACTTCCTAGAACCACAGGCTGCTAACAAAAAACAAGGAAACCCCATGTTATATGCTACTAAGATCACGTTGAATCCTCCTTTGGATAAATACCCTAATGAATACTTAGGAGTCAACGTTGTCCGGGTAAACATTCGTCAATAGAATGAATCCACGAATCCACAAAGATTAAGTAAACCCAAGATTCATAACCAGGGCTCATACCTTAAAGAACAATTTTATAGCAACTCATGTGAACTTTCTTTTCTCAACTCTTCTTAGGCAATTACTCATTATATCAGGACAAAAATTAAGTACACCCTATACATTCATAACCAGGCACAATTTAAGAACATTTTCATAGTAAATCCAGTGAACTTTGATCCAACTCTTTTTTATTTTATTTTATCGGTTACTTTGATACAACTCTTCTTATGCATTAAAACTCACAAGTTTATCATGCAACAAAAAAAAAAGGCTTAAGAACATCAGTACCAAACCACCAGGTAGAGGATGTAACGGACCATAATACTAACAGGAAAGAAAGAAAAAACAGGAAGGAAGAACTTAGAGAACTCAGAGACATTCGTATCAATAATAGTGAAATAATTCATGTATCCATTCCAATCCATAGTTGTTATGACATACATACATAATATGATGAGAATCATCTCTGATCCAGTACATACATGATATGATGAAATGAAAAACAGCATGTATCTTTCAAAGGTGCGTTTTATTTACTTACTACTATTTGTATTATAACTAAGGTGGGGGCATAGGAAGATGTACCCAGTGAGACTTGATAAATGTGGGTTCAATACTTGATAACACCTCGGAGCTGGAAAGGCAGGGGTATTTGGATAATCATATAACGTCCATCCCTTAAATCCAGTTCCCACCTGAAACTTAAAGTAAAGCCTGACCTCCTTCAATTTTTGGTTTCCTCCCGGATTAGGAATGCACACCATACCCACAGTTCTACCAAGAAACGCGCTCAACCTCTGATATACAACACCTTCGTCAAGATCTGCACCACTCAACAAAGGAACCAACATTGAGCTAAAGTCTTTCCACTGAACAAGATCCACAACGTTTTGGAAAAAACGTCCTAACTTGTCGGAAATAGGAGCATCTTCCGTGGTTTTTCCATTCCAGACTCCAAAATCCCGCGTTGGTGCCTCCTTCTGCATTAGTCCATATGAGATTTAAATCTTTCTCTATGGGTTTTACAAATAATGGATCGAACAGCATACCAGTTGAGCAAATAGTTTTTGGGTAAATCCACAGTCCGTGGACTGTAAATCGTTTTGGAAAACTTATAGAAGCACACCTTGGATTTCCATCACATACCGTGGAATTCCGTTGCATTGCTAAAACAAACTCATATGTTGCAGCAGGAGCAACAGGAACTACTGCTACACTTCTTGCTTCATATTGTGACAGATGAGATGATACGACTAAAACCAATAAAACAATAGAACTTGTTGAAGAAAAACTCATGGTGTTTGTGTAAGGTTTCTTCATTTCTGAGAGAGAGAGAGAGAGAGTGAGAAAGGTGTAATGTAGAGATTGCTCAAGGTTATGGGTTATTTATAAGGGTAATGGAAGATTCCCACTATCAATTAAATCGTGTCACCAAACAAAAAGAAATAGTTATACCTATCAATCGAAAATTAATTGGCTTCCACTGTAACGAAACAGATTTAAGATACAGCTGTCCCTCATGATGACTTTTATCACTGATCATGATGGCTTTATCACTGATAGGAAACCTCCATCATCCTATAAGTGTTTATATGGGTTGACAACTTGTACAGAAAAATCAAAATTTAGAAAGGATTAGGAATGCTTGCACATGTATCTTTTCATCCACATCCCCCTTTATCTATAAAAGGTATTGCAACACAAATTCAAAAGCGAAACTACTTTAACGAAACCTCTTGTTTTGGAGGCTCAATTACTCTCTTCACTCCTAACCCACCAAACCCCCGACAAATTCAAGAAGCTGCTAGGAAGTTTCTTAATATGCTTTGCAATGGAAAATCACGAGAGAGATTAAAAAGAGAACCAATGAGAATAATTACCGAGTGATACAAGGGCAGATTGTTTATGAATTAAGCTTCTAGTAACTTCCAAATTTTTGGCCAGTACCACTGCAGAAAATGCACCAGTGTTTTAATCAATACATGCAACAAAATATGCAGCAATCTGCTTGGGATGCAAACTAGAGAAAATTAAAATTTTCATTCAGTTTATTAGTTAGTGGGTTTAGTAATGGCCCTAATATCAATAAGCTAATCGGCTGGTTTAAAAATGGGGAAATTAGGGGTTGACCAAAAAAACAAATATTCTCATTCTCAGGTCCACAATTAATTTTGTATACCGTGACACCCATAATTATATGAATCAATACATAACTGGTTATGCATACTATCTTTTCAGTCATAACTCGTTACGCAGCCTAATTTTTCAAGGTATAATTGGCAGCGTAACTTGAACATAACATATCTAAAAATCCGCGCCTTAGAATTTTACAAATTTTATATCGTTGGAAATCTTTTTAAAAGAGTTACGCAACGAGTACAAACAAGAATATCAATTTTTTGTTTTTAACGAAAAAATCGGAGGTGATCCTCATTTTAGGGAAATTTTTTGAAAACTTGATACTTAACCATTATGCAGTCACCAAAAACGATGCATAACACATTCTGCAGACGCATAACGAATTATGCAACCATTTTCTCCACTGCATAACAAATTATGCATTTGGATAACAAAATTATGCATCTATAACAAGTTATATTACCATTTTTTTGGTTGATTTTAGCCGTACATATAAAAAATTGATGCATACTGCAGTATGCATCCATATTTACGGATGCATATCAGGTTATGCATCTATTTTCTCGATGCATAATGCATTATGTAGCCATATTTTCGGACGCATAACAGGTTATGCAGGTTTTCTGGACTGCATAACAAGTTATGCAACAAATTTTGTAGATGCATAACAGGTTATGTATCCATTTTCACGAATGCATAACATGTTATGCAGACAGTTTCTCGACTGAATGACATGTTATGCAGTCATAACCACATAATCATCTTCTTTCATGTTTCATTAACTCCCACACAAACCATTATCTTTCAGTTATTCGGGGGCTCTTGGTCAAAATCATGTATTTACACCATCATCTTCTTTCATGTATTTACACCATCATCTGCAATTAAACCTTCTTTACAACTCATCCAGTATTGCTTACTCCAAGTCAATTCACGGCTGAGAGTTCCATAAAAATATGAAATTCATTTCAAAATCTTCATCGAAAACAAGTTTTGATCATAAATCTATGATGAACAAACCGTGTTCTACAAACCCATTTAGGGATTTTTGCTGCTACCATTAATAACAGTAGTGAATTGAAATTGTAATGAAG
Organism: Papaver somniferum; assembly: GCF_003573695.1. Taxonomy (NCBI): domain Eukaryota; kingdom Viridiplantae; phylum Streptophyta; class Magnoliopsida; order Ranunculales; family Papaveraceae; genus Papaver; species Papaver somniferum. The sequence continues at coordinate 9,022,801 of NC_039366.1, forward strand.
AGAATCGGTAGTAAGAGGGTTCGTCGTTAATTCGAAGAAGAAGAAGACGATTTGGTGCTGCTGTTGAGATCAATCGATTTAGGCATGAATTTGTTCTCTAAATCAATCGAATCTCTCCCTTTTTCTGAGATCTAGGTATAGTGGAGAAGAAAAAGACGAAGAAGAAGAAAAAAAAAAGACAGAAACAGAATTTTATATATTTTGGGTTTGAGAATAATTTTCTTCCAGAATTTGGGTGCGCGCCTGTAATTTTGGGAGCGTGGGTTTCACAGTAGAAACATCAGGATGAATGGGTCTCCCTGTAGTTTTCACTTTAAAAATCAGATGAATATATATACTTCAAAATTTTCTAACCAAATTAAGGGACGGGCTATAGCCTCACTTAGCCCCTTGCTAGGCCCGTCCCTGAGGTGCAGGTAAATATTCTCAATTTTCTGGCAGGTTTCTTTACCAGTAAGAGAATCCGGATCAATATATCTTCCACTGCTCTGCTTTCACTATCCTCATAACTTCTGCTAAGCGCCAGAATGCTGGCCTTCCTAGCATACAGGTACACGGTAGCAGAAGCGGGTTCTGATCAGAAAAGCTTAATCTCTGCTTGTGGTCCTCTATTAGTTAGTGGGTTTAGTAATGGTCCTCAAGCTTTTGCTTCTCGTCTGGAGAATTCGCTAATGCTGCTGCGCGGCCTGCGCCTGTGTGATATCCTTATGAGCAGCCTTAGAACCACTTCGTCCCTGACCTCTTATTATTTTTACCAGGAACTTGCTGTTGTTATGGAACAAACTTCGCATAGTCCATATACTGTCATTTCTCATCCATTTTCCATTAGAAACCTGCAAAAAGTCTTTAAACTCAGACGTACAAAACTTCAACCTAAATCTGTTCTATACTACTGCGAAAAGCAGTGGAAATAAATCTTGGGACAATATAAAAATCCAGAAAAGTAGTATTTGATGACATAATCCTAAGAAAAGAATATTACCATTTTGTCCTTTTTTTAGCATGATTCCAGGTAGCAGATTTCTCTGAAATATGAGTAACAGATGACAATTTCTCAACCAACTTATCCTCAGATATTGGCTCCCACCTACTTATGCTGCGTATACTTATACTTCTTTTGTACTTAGGTAAAGAAGAAACGGCGGTTGAGGCGCTCTGCAACCTAACACAAAACACACTGTCCTCTAAGGTGAAAAATGGCCAATGAATTACTTCGGGAGAAAATTAATCCTGTTAGAGTACAGTAGGTCAACTAGGAGAGTGAATAGAGGAGACTATTTGAGCTACACCCTATAATTCAAAGTAAAATGATTCCATTTAAAGTTATATCCTGAACTGCCAGAATAAAACTTTCAGAAATGACATTGAATAACGACTCGGATAAATACTTTATAGGTCTTATTTTATTGTCGGTTTTACGCTATAAAAGTACTTAGAACTGAGGTCATTAATAGAAATTGATTTCAACGTCAATTTAGTAAGTAACATACTTTGTACTCATTGCATCCATGCTCTCTCTGGTAATAGGAAAGTGGTTCTGTATCCCAATCTAGTGAAAAGTGTACCATCAGATGACATCCTTGTAATCATCTGAAATAATAAAGAATCTGAGGAACTCTGGGATTTGCCGCGATCAATGGTTTGTTTTCTCCCGTGTATCCATTAAGGAACCAGATTGCAACACTGAGGCATATTTCTGAGCACCATGATGTGTAGCAGGAAAATGTGAAGTAGGTTCTTGAGAGTAAGCAGTCTGCTGAATGCCATGGGAATTTTCACAAGGAATTGGATTTGAGTCCAAGGTTTTTTGAAATTTAGAGACGGCTGACACAATGATTTTGGGAAGAAGCGGAACCCTGTCTCCAGTAACTGTCATATGCATTACCTGTTTCTTGACTCACCTGCTGTAAAAACTCATGACGATACAAATAGTTCAGTTTAGTTTCAGCCTGAAAAAACAGCACACAGACATATGAATTAAACTTTAAGCCCTCTTACGACCCTAATGACTAACTATATCAGACTCTGGCTTTTTGCACTTATCGCACTTCACCTAAAATAAATGCATATCTTTAGTTCTTTACTACCTTACATTCTACATTTTGCAGTTTAGGGAGAGGGGATAAAAAGAAATGCTAATGTTTATGTATAGTTTGCAGCAAAAGTCAAAAAGATACCACCTAAGGATGAATAACCAAGAAACACCAAATGAGGCTTCCAATCCACAAGTAAAACCAAGGTTGTATATAAATTAACTGTGACAACAGTTACCATAACTCACACCATGTAAGTATACAATATCTGAACTCTAATAGCTCCCTCAAATCAAGTTTCGACCACGTGGTTTACCATGTAACACACACCAAAAAAAATCCTTCAATGTGATATAAGCATCCGACACATGCAATCACGTGCTACAAAACGGAATGGTGACCGCTCAGCAAATTAGCATTACGAAATAATTCTGTCATCAACTAATACCTGAATGGATACCCCGAAGCATACCTGACGATATAAAGGCAATACAACTAAAAATTACACCTGTGTTCTTATACCACTATACGATCACATTTAAAAGAAAGTCTTAGAAGTGCTCCTGCAGTTTCAACGCCACCTCATTTGGTCTCTCCTATTTTGAATCCTTGTGGGATTTGAGTATCAATTCCCAGCATAAAGAGTTGATTCTAGTTATATGCATCCGCAAGATAAAAACAGTAACAAGCATTGTCAACCGTCCTGCACACTTATTAAACCAAAACTTAATCTATCAATTTTTTTGTACAAAAAACTGAGAAAATAGGCCTTCAGTAATCATCTAAATATTCCAAACTCGAACCACATTGAATAATCAATGGAAAATAAGATGAACAACAATTTTCACCAATATTTTAAATTTTCATAATACAGAACCAAGTTTACCATTGCAAAGATATTCAGTGACAAATAAGAATTTTCTTTCCACTGGAAAGTTGGCCATTGATAGCACATGGATGAAATCACATGAAATAATCAAAGTACACTGAGAATAGACAACAAGCCCCGCCATATTATATATTGAAGCTAATTAGTGACTGAAGCGGCAGTTAAAAAATAACACAAACAAAAAATATAAACAATTTGGTGCTTACTTGGATGAATCACTGGTAACACACATCTTTCAGTAATTCTAGGAGTTACATCCACATCATCCCCATCATTGTGACTTGGTACCACAGCACATGTGCTAGTTTGAGCTGCAAAAAACCATGCATACAAAGTTACAACACATACACGATTACAACATATCACTTTTTAAGCAATTCAAACAACCTGAAGTCACTCACCGCTCGATTGAAACTCAATGTCCAACCTCCTACTCAATTCATTGGCGCTAGCACTGGCTGTACTTCAGCAGCTCCCCAAACCACTTTGTACAATCATATCATTACCAGTTATAAGACTCCTTACAATCACATCTTAACCAGTAACAGTGCTCCCTGAAAATGAACCGCAAAAGTACTCCACTCCACTTATAAAATGCTGCGTTTCAGATACTGATATGAGCAACATCTTTGAACTTGGAAGTGGTGGTCTGAACTAGTCATAACAAGAAAAACAGCTGAGAAAGCATCTAATAGAGATGCCGGGTCTAGGGAATACATTTCGTAGTATTGTGAGAAAACATACCCCTGTCCTACAAGAGACATTGCCCTTTGTATCCCGCTTACCTCAAGATTTACTTGGTTAAAATCTCTCTCATTGACTTTTTAAAAATGTCAAAGTTAAACACTACAATCAATGAATCACTTAACGGTTAACTTTCAATTTGTAGGTACAAGAGCATGGATTGTCAACAAAATTCAATGAATCAAAAGAACCTATTCCGAGGGTGAAAATTTAAAGCTGGAGCGGAACAAATGTAACTTCAAAATCTTATCTAAGAACAAAAAGATATAGATCGCTGCTTGTTAAAGCAGTAATCCGAGCTAATAATGATAGTAAACAACAGAAATACATATATATAGCCGGTTCATTTCAGAACTGGTTGCATGATATAAAACAAGGGATGAACATGCCATTATTAACTCCAAGTTTAGCTATAGTATGGTGTAACTACAGAGGGACCCCATTCAAATATTCAAACACAAGCAAGTGACTCTATGTACTGATGAACATAACCCCATGTGCCATAACTTCGAGACAAGGTGAGACCAGTGGAACCATTGGTAGCATCGAAGCGATAAATCTCCTTAAAGCTCATCTCTTTCAGATCATAGGATATAACTTCAGTGCCGTTTATCATCAGCACCAATTTCTTTGATGATTTCTCTTCATCTTCCCCGACAAACAATACCAACACATGATATTCAATGTTATTGTTAATAAGCAACACCATTTCTGGATATGCAGTTATAATTCTTTCCAGGTCGAGCTTGTATAAAGGATTCCACCCACTGTAATCTGTTTCCATCTCCAAGATGCGATAAATTTTGGGACATGATTCAAGAAACCCTACGAGATACAAATGATTTCTACACTCTCCAATGTACATAGAATCCCAACCGTCATCATCATTAGGTACATCTGGTAACGGCAGTGGTTTAACTATGTCTTGTTCGATATCAAAATACACTGATGTCTCATTATAACCAGTCGAGATCCAATGAGAACAACCATTCCAAAACACACCAGACCTAGAGAAACTAAGAGCAAGTGCTGCAAAAGGACTCACCTGAGAAAGCCTCCATGAGTTTGTTTTAGAGGAGTAGACTTCGAAATTGAAGAGATTAAATTCATGGATTTTATCTAAATCTCTCCAGATGCAGATAACTTGGTAGTGATCTGGGGACTTGAATGGATCAAAAGCTAAGGATACACTAAAAACTCCATTGAAAGAGACGACATCTCTAAAGGGAGATCGTGGAAGACTTTTGTATTGTTTTGTGGTTGGATTGTAGATGTGAATGTGCTTGATACTGTTATAAGGCGGTTTAGTCATACATGTCATCCTAGTGCAACACAATAGACCATTGCAAGAATGATTAATTCTTAGGCTACTTTCAGTAATGGGACCTTTCCAATTTCGCGGTGGAACTTCCACAAAATCTAGGGTTTTTAGGGGAACTCCTCCGCCACCAGTAGTATTATGACTGTCAGCGTCATTGTTAAGGAAGACAGATGGAAATTCAAATTCTGGATCATCAGGAGGACCTGAAGGACGTCTTAATTTCTCTATGAACAACCCAGGGATTTTAAAGCTTCTATTCCGAAGAGTATGATTCTTAGCAAAATATGGGTCAGAAATGAGAGATAACCATTTTTTGGATACAGATTTGAAGATCAATAGAGATTTCACGGGTAGACATAATAAAATCTGTGTTAAAATATCAGAATTGTTGGCTATTTGTGTCGATGATAACGATGAAGAATTTTCTATAGGTAAATTCATACCTGATGACGATGATGATTGGCTATCATTTCTACTTCCTGAAGACGACATCCTGATCCGAATCAAAGCAAGAAAAAGATTCAGATCTACTAAGAGATTCAAACGCCGGCAAATCAGAACTCTCAGATCCCAGAATCCCTCTCTTTATGTCTTTTATAAAGATAACCTGATTTCCTAGGAAATCAGGTGAAGTAAGGTGGGAGAGTTGGTTATAGCAATCCCTTGTTCATATTATAAGGGATAACATTGCTTTTCAAGTGACCACCTCGGTAAATAGAAAAATGATACAATTCACCTCAGTAAATAAATAAAAAAATTAATAAATTTCATGAATCACACCAAACATACAAATCACCTGTGAGCCTTGGCATTTATTCTTTTACTTTTTTCAATTCGAAAGTTCTTCTAGAAATCATGCAGGTGCACAATCACATAGCGTAGGTTCTGCTCTGCAGATATGGAATTAGGTTGGGACAAATAGAAAATAACAAAGAGTATTTCAGGCACGACCAACATATATCAGTATATTGTCTCCTGAGATTGTGTCCTAGGTAAAGAAAAAATGAAAACAATAATGGATGGTTAAGAACGGCCCCCTAGCTCAGCTGGTCATCCCCGTTCCTCAAAGTTTTCATGCGCTCCAGGAGGTTCTAGGTTCGAGCCTCTAATGACGTAATATTGCAGGAATTAGTATGGATGGTAGAGTTAGCTCTCCCGCTTCGGTTCCCTTGACTAGGTTACCCATGAGGCTCGCTGGTAGGTTAGCACGGCAACCTGTTCAATTCTCGTAGTAGTGCGTTGTTGGAGCTTAGCTTGTTAGGGTTCCAACTAGTTAATGTAATACTCTTTATCTAATAATGAAATCAAAGTATTATAATGGATGAATAATTTTTTATTCTTTTTTTTTTCATACCAAAAATAATTGGATGAAAGGTAACTTATAATGATAGTAAGAAAAAATTTCCCAAAACATAGTGGTAATGCAATTGGAGCACAAAACGAATAAAGTCTACAATTCTTTGATGTATTTACGAGTGTTTAGGTTAATAAATGTTACATTTTGCACTAAGGTCAGAAGAAAATAATTGTTTTGCCTAGAAAGTTACACATGTTTGTTTGAGTCTTATTCATGATTTGAATCTTACTCGAGATAAATCAGGTGTTACATCGTTTGTTTTTTTATTTTTAGGATGTCTGATTCGGAACTATTTGAATCACATATTATTTTATACCTGATTCACTGAGCACGTGTATATTATTAGAATAAAAAGACCAATTCTGTGATCTATTATTTTGTAATTTTAAGGTTAGATATAAAGTATTTGTTTCGACCGAGTTGATTCATACAAAAACAATTCTAGACATAGCAAACCAGATTCATACCTAGACAAGTCAGTTGAGTCCAAAAAAAAATGTTAGTTGGATCATTTTGATACTCTTTATTACTTCTAGTCAAACGTCCATATGCCCGAGTTGTATGATTGCAAATTGTCCCACGACCAACCAGTGACGGAGCAAGACTTTTACTCATGTGGGGCAAACTCATACAGTAAATTTTCGGGCATAACGGTGGTTTTGCGGGCGAAGGTCGCACGATTATTTTTTTTGGCATTTTAATTGGTTTTCTATCATTTTCTAAGTGAAAATCAAGTTACAAATTATAATTTGCTTGTATTTTGTGCATTTTCAATTATTAGGTTTACAATTTTTCCAAGTTAAATAAAACTTTTATTTTATCATACGTATTTTCCCCCACAAGGCATTAAAATTACAAAAACTTAAACCTAATTTAATGAAATTTCAAAATCCGACCCCACTTGTCCCTCTTTCCCTCCGTCCCTGCGACCAACCATGGTGCACATTGTTAGAGCACTGCTCGGTCGAACTCGCAAGCGTTGCTATCTCAAGCTTGTTTGTCAATGTTAGTGATCAAAACTATAAGTCTTGATTTCTAGTCTACTTATAGTGATGTCTCGGACTAGGATAGATTGTGTAGTTGAGAATTAGACTTCACGTTCATCAATTGAAGACGAAAACTACTAAGGAGATCTTGTGGAACTTCATCAACAAAAGGTATGTGGAGACTAAAACTCATCTATCACTTGGAAAGTCTATTCTACTTTATCTCCTATATTTAGACATAAGTCGTTTTACTATATGGTTTTCGATTATGCACATTTGAGATTTCGAACTGAGTTTAACTCACTTACATATTTCTCGAAATAAGTGTTGGTAAGCTTTTGCTTCAACAAAGTTCATCTTATATTCTTGACGAAAGTCAAAAGATGGTCATGTGAAAATCTCCGAGTAACATCTTACATGGTTTTTGTGATACAATCATTTGGTGTAGACTTGGAATATTTCGTGATGATTATTTCAATAACTTGAAAATTGCTTTGATGGTAATAATGTGTGAAAATGGCTATTTTCATCCTCTAAGAAAGTTTCAATGATTGAAATAGAGAACACTTAACCAATTGGATTATAGACATGTTATGCACGCTTGCATATATGTGATCCATGTCCGGGAACCATAGTACGGATACCCGTATGCGTACCTGTTGGTCTGAGAAGTCCGGGAACCTAAGTACGCGTACCAGTATGCAAACTAGCGTAAGGTTCATGTCCGGAAAATTCTGCTGGGTTTGGAGGTATGCGTACCCGTTCGCATACTAACGAAAATCAAACTTGGTCCGGCTATTCAAGTATGCGTACCCGTTTGCATACTTGAGTGGTTAAAGAACTAAAATCGGTTGTGACATGAACAAATACAATTATATATTAAGGAATGCATTCTATACAAAGCGTGGCTATAATGTTCATGAATTGATTCGAGTGAAGAAAACCGATTTTGCTTCAATTGTGTTACTGTATACTTCTATGAGAATATATCAATTGAATAACTCTTTAACTAGTTTCATTTGAGTCATTTGAACTAGTTATGTTTAAGACGAATAAGGTTGATATGAGAGTGTTCATATAGGTAACCTCGGTTAACTACTGTTGAGCCAACATGGTGTACATGTTTAGGTACGGTTACATAAACCTAAATGAGGGTACATTTCATTTGTGTATAACAAGCTAAGTTCGATCTAACGTTTGAAAGATATTAGCTTCAATTTAATCAGGTTTTCATCTAACGGTGAATATTGAATGCTTTGTTACCAAGGTAACATTGATTGCAAACCCTGATTTGAAAAGTATATAAAGGAGAATTCTAGCAACTGGGAAACCTAATCCCCACACCTCCTGTGTGATACTATTTGCGACTGGAGTCGATTCTCCTTTAACCTTAGGTTTTTCACGAAACCCTGTAGGTTAATGACTTGAAGAATTCATTGGGATTGTGAAGCCAGACTCAACTATTTTCTCTGTAGTTGCGTGTTCTGATCTTTCCATGTTATATCGTATTGAGTACTATCTTGTCTAAGATTTTCTCGAGATTGATCTTTGATAGTCATGATAAAAAGAAGTCACAAACATCTTCGTCCCATCGTTTGTGATTCCACAATATCTTGTTTCGCTACCACACGATTAAGATTATTGAGAGGTGATTGATAATACTAGGCTATTCTTCGGGAATATAAGTCTGGTTTATCAATGGGTTCTTGTGCACCTTGATTTATCAAAAGACGGAACAAAACTTGTAGGTATTTCTGTGGGAGACAAATTTATCTATTCCAATAGACTTTTCTATGTGAGACAGATTTGTTTATCAAGTCTTCGACTTTGGTCGTAGCAACTCTTGGTTGTGGGTGAGATCAGCTAAGGGATTCAAGTGCATAGAATCCTGCTGGGGTTCACAGACGTAAGGATGGCAACTGTACCTTGATCAGTGTGAGATTGATTAGGGCTCAACTACATTCCAGTCTGAAGTTCATTGGTAGTAGGCTAATGTCTGTAGCGGCGTAATACAATATGGTACTGAAAGATGGACTAGGTCCTGGGGTTTTTCCACATTTGCGGTTTTCATCGTTAACAAAATTCTGGTGTATGTGTTATTTCTTTTCTGCATTATATTTTGTTATATAATTGAAATATCACATTTTGTGTGTTGAATCGATCAACTGGTAAATCCAACCTTTGGTTGTTGAAGATGGGCATCTTGGTGGATTTATTCGTTACCTAACTCCTTCGAGATCATGCGTTTGAATATGGGCAAAAGCTTTTTATTAATTTTTTCAAAACGAACTTTTTATCCTCGCTATAGAGCCGGCGTGTCCATAGAACGCATAATATGGACACAGATATACTAGCGTGTCCAAAAAAGAACTTTTTGGCCACAATTTGAATTTGGCTTGTCTATAAAATGCCCACTATGGACACGCATACTGGCGTGTCTATAAGTCGTACACGATGGACACGCATATATTGGCGTGTATATCAATCGTACACTATGGACACGCATATACTGGCGTGTCTAATGAACCAACTTTAAAACCACACCTTAAATAGCGTGACTAATCTTTTGTACACGCCAAAACTACCTACTGTGGCCATAGACTGGTCTATAAACACGCCCATCAAAAAATTTAAAGTTAACATTACTAAAGGGTTGATATTTTGACACTCTACTAGCCCTGGCGTGGCTGAAAGCAGTTATATTAACACGCCCATAGAACATGGCGTGTCTATAGGGTAAAAGTATACCATATAGACATGCCAAAACCAATAAGGCGTGACAGTGAAATTTATATCTGGAGTGCTAAAGGCCATTTCTGTACTAGTGTTATAATGATCCATGTACCTTTCTTATCGTTCATTTCTACCTAACCTGATTTGTGTTTAAGGTTCATAAATGTTTAGGTTTGGAAATAGTAATTCAGGATGTTTGGACTTCACGATACAAAAAAAAGTATGCATACCATCATTTAAAATCAAAATCCAGGTATTTTAGTACGCAAAGCGGTTTTCATACTGCTCCGGTCACGAAAATTCTTTTGCAAACCGGTATGCATACTGGCCTATAGACATCGATATTTGGTAAACTTGTTTTGGCCGTATATTTTTCGTCTGAACTCGGAACGACCTCATTATTTTTGCATTCTCTTCCTCTTTGGATTATCTTCAAAATGGTAAAGAGAATTCCTGAATTTGGATAAGTTAAGGTTGGTCTTTGTCCCTATCTTGTTTTTGAGTGTTTTGCTCCGTTTCGTCGCACTTGTTCCACTTATATTAGACTTGGGCACTTGGATTCTTGGAGTAATACTCTTCTAAGTTCATTTATAGATTTTACAAGAATGTCGTTGGTGAATGACAAAGAAGGAAGTCAAGAATGGGCAATAGTACGCATTGCCATGTGATTCTTCAATGTTCACAATCATCTTATGTGAACTATAGTACATGGTCGTTAATGACTTTGTATGGTCTTCTTTGTTAATAAAATCTTTTTTTACGCCTTTGGTAGGTATTCTTGGTGTAAATCCGTGAGAAAAAGATTGATTCTACCTATTAAGGGAAAAGTTTGATTTTGCAGTATTAATCTTTATTGGTTTCATATATTGCAAAAGTTGTTATAGGATATGTGTGTTTGCGGCCGTGAACTATGATTGTCCCATATATGTCAAAAGTTAAGCCTATTGTGCCATTATGCAAATATTGATGGAAGATAGGATGACTTTTGATTGTCCCATACAAAGATTAAGTCTATTATATGTCTCTATGCAAATAGCGATAAAAGATAGAATGAATCTTTGTTTATTCCGCACTATTGGTCTTCCCTGATCCACATCTTTGTGTATATATTGTGCGGCTCTGTAAGTTTTCTTATGTTGAGCATTTCCGATTAAATTAATCATAGGTTCTCTTGTGGTTAATTTAATTGAGTATTTTGGATACAAATTCATATTTCTTGTGATTTGTGAATGTCCAAAGAAATCCTTATTTTCTTGTGAAAGTAAGGTCGCTCTTTTTGTTCTTTCGGGAATGAAATTTTATGGGGAGAGTTCTTAATTGAACTTGTGCTTAATTACCAAATATTTGCGGGGAGTGCGGTTGTGGAATATTGTAGGGGCTATCTTGTATCTTTATAAACTCCTTGATGAATGCATTTAGTTTCGACTAGATGATGGTGTCTAAACAAGTTGATATGTTGTTCTCTTTTGGTCATGAAGTATCTCTATGAAAATTTCATGAGGATCCCATTATTTTTCGTACCGTTGCCAATTTATATTGACAAAAATGGGGAGAATTAATGTGTAGTTCACACTAAAAATACATATGGTTTATGGATCATTATGTAAGGGGGAGTGGCTTTCATTGTGAGATGAAGTATTGACTAAGGGGGAGTGATACATATCACCGTAGTATTGTTTTCAAAGTTGTGATACAATTGAACTTTGATGTTGTGTAATAATATTATGACATTGTATAACAATGATTGAGAGTAACTGTTTTCTCATTGTTATAGCTACAGATCTTCAACAACTATGATGCTAAGTTGAAAACATTTGGAATTATTGAAGTACTTGAAAATGACTAAAATTTCGAGTAATGTTGAAGAACCAAGGAGATAAAGGAATTGGATGAGAAGCTACAAAGTTTATTTATTTTTTAATCCATATGTATTGATAATTAGGTCACTAAAATTGATAAAGGGGGAGATTGTTAGAGCACTGCTCGGTCGAACTCGCAAGCGTTGTTATATCAAGCTTGTTTGTCAATGTTAGTGATAAAAACTATAAGTATTGATTTCTAGTCTACTTATAGTGATGTCTCGGACTAGGATAGATTGTGTAGTTGAGCATTAGACTTCACGGCGTTCACCAGTTGAAGATGAAGAACTACTAAGGAGAGCTTGTAGAACTTCATCAACAAAAGGTATGTGGAGACTAAAACTCATCTATCACTTGGAAAGTCTATTTCAACTCTATGTCTTATATTGTGACATAAGTCGTATTACTATATGGTTTTCGATTATGCACATTTGAGATTTCGAGCTGAGTTTAACTCACTTACATATTTCTCTAAATATGTGTCGATAAGCTTTCGCTTCAACCAAGTTCATTCTTATATTCTTGGCGAAAGTCAAAAGATGATCATGTGAAAATCGCCGTGTAACATCTTACATGGTTTGTGTGATACAATCATTTGGTGTAGACTTGGAATGTTTCGTTATGATTATTTCAATAATTTGAAAATTGGTTTGATGCTAATAGTGTGTGAAAACGGCTATTGTCATCCTCTAAGAAAGTTTCAATGATTGAAATAGAGTTTAAAACACTTAACCAACATTGGATTATAGACATGTTATGCACTCTTGCATATATGTGATCCATGTCCGGGAACCATAGTATGCATACCCGTATGCGTACCTGTTGGTTTGAGAAGTCCGGGAACCTAAGTACGCGTACCCGTACGCATACTAGCGTAAGGTTCATGTGCAGAAACTTATGCTGGGTTTCGAGGTATGCGTACCCTTTCGCATACTGGTGAAAACCAAACTTGGTCCGGCTATTCAAGTATGCGTACTCGTTTGGATACTTGAGTGGTTAAAGATCTAAAATCGGTTGTGACATGAACAAATACATTTATATATTAAGGAACGCACTCTATGCAAACCGTGGCTATAATATTCATGAATTGATTCAAGCGAATCAAACCCATTTTGCTTCAATTGTGTTCATGTATACTTCTATGAGAATATAGCAATTGAACAACTCTTTGACTAGTTTCATCTGAGTCATTTGAAGTAGTTATGGTTAAGACGAATAAGGTTGATATGTGAGTGTTCATATAAGTAACCTCGGTTAACTACTGTTGAGACAACATGGTGGACATGTTTAGGTATGGTTACATAAACCAAAATGAGGGTACATTTCATTTGTGTATAACAATCTAAGTTCTATCTAACGGTTGAATGATATTAGCTTCAATCTAATCAGGTTTTCATCTAACGGTGAATATTGAATGCTTTGTTACCAAGGTAACATTGACTCCAAACCCTGATTTGAGAACTCTAGCAACTGGGAAACCTAATCCCCACACTTCCTTGTGATACTATTTGCGAGTAGATTCGATTCTCCTTTAACCGTAGGTTTTTCACGAAACCCTGTAGGTTAACTACTTGAAGACTTCATTGGGATTGTGAATCCAAACCCAACTATTTTATTTCTAGTTGCGTGTTATGATCTTTCCCTGTTATATCGTATGGAGTACTATCTTCTCTAAGATTTGCTCGAGATTGATCTCCGATAGGCATGATAAAAACAAATTACAAACATCTTCGTCTCATCGATTGTGATTCCACAATATCTTGTTTCTCTACCACACAATTAAGATTATTGTGAGGGGATTAATAATACTAGGCTATTCTCCGGGAATATAAGTCTGGTTTATCAATTGGTTCTTGTGCACCTTGATTTATCAAAAGACGGAACAAAACTTGTAGGTATTTCTGTCGGAGACAAATTTATCTATTCCAGTAGACTTTCTGTGTGAGACAAATTTGTTTATCAAGTCTTCGACTTTGGGTCGTAGAAACTCTTGTTGTGGGTGAGATCAGCTAAGGGATTCAAGTGCGTAGAATCCTGCTGGGATTCACAGACGTAAGGAGGGCAACTGTACCTTGATCAGTATGAGATTGATTAGGGCTCGACTACATTCCAGTCTGAAGTTCATTGGTAGTAGGCTAGTGTCTGTAGCGGCGTAATACAATGTGGTACTGAAGCTGGACTAGGTCCCAGGGTTTTTCTGCATTTGCGGTTTTCCTCGTTAACAAAATTCTGGTGTCTGTGTTATTTCTTTTCTGCATTATATTTTGTTATATAATTGAAATATCACAGTTTGTATGTTAAATCGATCAATTGGTAAATCCAATGTTTGGTTGTTGTAGATGGGCAGCGTGGTGGATTTATTCGTTATCTAACTCCTTCGAGATCACGCGTTCGAATATGGGCAAAAGCTTTTTATTAATTTTTTCAAAATGAAATTTATAGCCACGCTACAAACCGGCGTGTCTATAGAACGCACAATATGGACACACATATACTAGCGTGTCCAAAAAAGAAATTTTTGGCCACAATTTGAATTTGGCGTGTCTATAAAATGCCCACTATGGACACGCATATTGGCGTGTCTATAAATCATACACTATGGAAACGCATATACCGGCGTGTATTTCAATCGTACACTATGGACACGCATATACTGGCGTGTCTAATGAACTAACTTTAAAACCAAACCTTAAATGGCGTGACTAACCTTTTGGACACGCCACAACTACCTAATGTGGCCATAGACTCGTCTATAAACACACCCATCAAAATTTTTAAAGTTAACGTGACTAAACGGTTGATATTTGGATAGGCTACTAGCCCTGACGTGGCTGAAAGCTGTTATATTAACACACCGATAGAACATGGCGTGTCTATAGGGTAGAAGTATACCCTATAGACACCCCAAAACCAAAAAGGCATGACAGTGAAATTTATATTTGGCGTGGCTAAAGGCCATTTTTGTAGTAGTGTTATAATGATCCATGTACCTTTCTTATCGTTCATTTCTACCTAACCTGATTTGTGTTTAAGGTTCTTAAATGTTTAGGTTTGAAAATAGTAGTTCAGGATGTTTGGACTTCACGGTACAAAAATAGGTATGCATACCATCATTTAAAATAAAAATCCAGGTATTTTAGTACGCAAAGTTGTTTGCATACTGCTCCGGTCACGAAAATTCGTTTGCAAACCGGTATGCATACTGGGCTATAGAAGTCGATATTTGGTAAACTTGTTTTGGCCGTAACCTTTTCGTCCGAACTCGGAATGGCCTCATTATTTTTGCATTCTATTCCTCTTTGGATGAGTGAAGGTTGGTCTTTGTCCCGTATCTTGTTTTTGTATGTTTTGCTCCCTTTCGTCGCACTTGTTCCACTTATATTGGACTTGGTGTTTATGAGTGAAAATCGTTTCTGCCGATTTTAGTAATTTCGGTAGGTGAGTGAGAAACAAATCTAAACCCTAAACAAATGTACTGCACGGGAGTACTTTAGATTCGAGAGATCAATCTGTAAAACTCCGGCCTAAACCAAGAAATGGTCGTTCCGGATTTTCTTCGGTCACAAAGAGGAGGAGAAGGGCTGGTTTAGGGAGGGAAGCAAAGAGAGTTTTGAGACCAGAATAGTTATGGAAGAGTAGTACTCGACTTGTATCAGAAGATGAAATCTTGAGAAGCTAGCAAGAGTTGAAAGCTTTGAGAAAGCTAGCAAAGTTGCCTTTCTGAGTATTGTATTTCTCCGTGACAAAAAACTTGTCATGGTGGAAATAGGTAAGACCTATTTATACAAGTCGAATTGAAACGTACTCTGGTCTCATCAAGGAATGAAATAAAGGGTGAGTAAATGGGAGGAGGTGGTATTAACGCATGGAATTGATGTTCCGTAAAAGAAAAGCTTTTCACCATTATTTCCCTATTTACTTAACCGCTTCATCCTTATTACACTTTCTTATTGCGAGCGTAGTGTACGCCGGAGGCTATAAACCGCCAAACCAAAGCCCTAAAGAGCATCCCCCAGCTTGTGACATGTATTGATGTCTCGAGTGTTTTCGTGGAAAACGTGTAACATGTTGCTGGTATTTGATAAGTTTCCAGGTTGCAAGTGTTGCGTGGTATGTACCAATGACATGTATGGCATGCTTTAGTCGCAAGGTGCACATCGGGTGCAAGTGGCAATTCCAGGTTGCAAGTGTTGCCTGACATGTGCCAATGGCGTGTGTGACGGCTTGGCCCTAGGTTTGAACAGCATGACATGCTAGGTTTGTAAGCGCCACTTTGGCATGTGCCAATGGCATGTGTGCGGATTGAACCTAGGTTTACACGACATGACATGCTAGCTTGCAAGCACCACTTTGGCATGTGCCAATGGCATGTCTCTAGGTTTGCACGGCATGGCATGCTAGGTTGCAAGCGCCACTTTGGCATGTGCAGTGGCTTGGTCCTAGGTTTGCACGACATGGCATGCTAGGTTGCAAGAGCCACTTTGGCATGTGCGGCGGCTTGGCCCTAGGTTTGCACGACATGGCATGCTAGGTTTGCAAGCGCCACTTTGGCATGTGCCAATGACATGTGTGGCGGTTTGGCCCTAGGTTTGCACGGCATGGCATGATAGGTTTGCAAGCGCCACTTTGGCATGTGCCAATGACATGTGTGGCGGCTTGGCCCTAGGTTTGAACGACATGGCATGCTAGGTTTGCAAGCGCCACTTTGGCATGTGACAATGTCATGTGTGGAGGCTTGGCCCTAGGTTTGCACGGCATGGCATGCTAGGTGTGCAAGCGCCACTTTGGCATGTGCCAATGGCATGTGTGGCGGCTTGGCCCTAGGTTTGCATGGCATGACATGCTAGGTTTGCAAGCGCCACTTTGGCATGGTTGTCAGGTGTGCAGTGATCATGCGGCTTAGTTTTGGCATGGTTGCCATGGTGCGCAACGGTTGTGCGGCTTACATAGACTTAGGGTTTTGTGCGTCGAAACCCTAATTTAGCATTTTGAAAAAGATACCATGGTAATTTTTTATATAAGTGAATTGAATGCTCTAATAAATGTGTTCGGTGTCACCGGTGACGTCATGCTATATGTAAGTTTTATGATTTTACCCTTTGTCTAAAAACCACCATCAACATTAAGTCCCCTGCTTAGCTTGGAACAGGATCCTTGTTGCGAGGTAAGCATAAGATGTTGACATACGAGTAACAGTAAGTCGTAAGAGAAAATTGAGGAGGCTTTTCTTACCTTTTTCGAGATGTAACTAGAATTCGAAATCCTTGCATATGGTGGAATGGCGTTGGCAAGGAAATCTTGGTGTGGCGCGGATTGGCAGCTAGCGCGTTTTGGGAAGCTAACAAGGATTGGGAAGCTGACACGTGTTGGGAAGCTGGTGCGTGTTGGGAAGCTGTCAAGGATTGGGAAGCTGGCGCACGTTGGGAAGCTGGCAAGGATTGGGAAGCTGGCGCGTATAGGGAAGCTGGCGCGGGAAGCTTGGCGGGACTGGTGCTAGCAAGGGAGGAGCGTGCATTTTGGGAAGTAGCAAAGTTTCCTTGTGGGAATGATTGCCTTCCTTCACGCACGATTTTAATCAGGGCATTCTTTTATATATGCCAAAATTTGGAAGCGTTACACCCGTAAAAACGCGTCACTCCCTTTCTCATA
Organism: Papaver somniferum; assembly: GCF_003573695.1. Lineage (NCBI taxonomy): Eukaryota > Viridiplantae > Streptophyta > Magnoliopsida > Ranunculales > Papaveraceae > Papaver > Papaver somniferum. Next base: position 9,040,372 of record NC_039366.1, read on the forward strand.
TTTAGAGTTTGTATAACATATATACCGCTGAGGTTGCGTCGTCTTCCTCTTCCCCGTTGATTGCAAGTAGGGTAAACCATGTTTTTTTTTCAACATCATGATGGAATCTCCTAGTAATGATGGCACCACCATGTTTTTGGAGAGATACCGTGGGATCGACGAAGGCCGATCCTCTTCTCATGAGGAGTCGTTGGACAGGATCGGGTCACTGTTTTGCGAAATCAGAGAAATCATCCAGGATATTCCTTCCATCTATCCATGCGAGGTACAGTCGAAAACGCAGGCTTCTATAGATTCCGACATGGGTGAGTCAAGGTATCTTCCTCAAAAGGCCGCTGAGAAAGTTTCCGGGACGTTCGGCGAAAACTTTGCTGGTGATGCCGGGGGAATCGTGGTGGCGCATATTGGATCAACTGCTGGAGTGGAAACCGGGAAGGGATTGGTCATCGCTGCTGCTGAGACGGTGTCCAGGTGGGATATGGAGGCTATTGCTGTCAATACATCCTCCTTGTGGACTCTTTGTTGCCCGAAAGATTGCTGGGGAAAGTACATGAAGAAGCTTTAACAGGGGCGCCAGGGATGCGAGCCTTTGCTGGCGAATAGATTTCCCCCTTTGTTGTTTTCCCATGTTGCTTAGTTGTTTTGACTTTTTGCAATCTTCCTTTTTGTATTCATGCTGAAATTCTTGTGGCTTCGTACTGAATAAAACTCATGAACCCGAGACTTCTATCAGAAATGATTGTCTTGACTCCCGTGTTGTCTTTATTGAAGTATCTAGTTGACTGAAAGTGGTGTTCTTTAATCCTGCTGGAAGAATGCAAGCGGTGCATTTATCTCGGGGAAATACAATAGTAACGGTGAAAAGGGAAATTGCTTAAGGAAATATCAAAGAGTGGATGTCGGAAAGTTAGGTAGTGTGAATTTTCAGGTACTGAAGGGTTAGAGCCATCATGAGTGGACCACCACACCTTCCAAATTGTCTGTGTTGATGAGCTTGCAATAGCCGCCTAAAACGGTTTCGGCCACCAGAGATGGTTCGTCCTCCTTTTCTTCAGGAGGGCTCTTTCGAACTGTCATATCCACCGTCATCTTTCCGACTTGAAACGAGGTATCCCTGACCACCATATCTCCTATCTGGAATGGGTTTGGTTGCTGTGCAATCGCTCGGTTCCTGTTTCCGTCATCTTCGAGGGAGATCTTAAGGTCCTTGGCGAAGCGCTTGAAGGGCCCAGCGTTCCATTAACACCTTTTGACAGCATCGCGTTCGGCAATCGTGTTGAGTCCCCACGATGGTTTATGACGAGAAGTGAGTGACTGTATAGAGGGTTTTTCAGTCAAACTTACTTGAGTTTGGAGTTCGGGAGATAGTGCCGGCAGGCTTCCTCCGAGCAATTGAGTTTCGTCAGTAGGTTGTTGACACAGCAGCAGGTCGGACAGCAGCTTGGCCCTAGGTTTGCACGGCATGGCATGCTAGGTTTAAAGCGCCACTTTGGCATGTGCCAATGGCCTGTGTGACGGCTTGACCCTAGGTTTGCACGGAATGGAATGCTAGGTTTGCAAGCGCCACTTTGGCATGTTCCAATGGCATGTGTGGCGGCTTGGCCCTAGGTTTGCACGACATGGCATGCTAGGTGGCAAGCACCACTTTGGTATGTACCAATGGCATGTGTGGCGGCTTGGCACTAGGTTTTCACGGCATGGCACGCTAGGTTTGCAAGCGCCACTTTGGCATGTGCCAATGGCATGTGCGGTGGCTTGGCCGTAGGTTTGCACGGCATGGCATGCGAGGTTGCAAGCGCCACTTTGGCATGTGCCAATGGCATGTGTGGCGGCTTGTCCCTAGGTTTGCACGGCATGGCATGCTAGGTTTGCAAGCGCCACTTTGGCATGTGTCGCGGCTCGTCCCTAGGTTTGCACGGCATGGCATGCTAGGTTACAAGCGCCAATTTGGGATGTGCCGATGGCATGTGTGGCGGCTTGGCCCTAGGTTTGCACGGCATGGCATGCTAGGTTTCAAGCGCCATTTTGGCATGTGCGGAGGATTTGCCCTAGGTTTGCACGGCATGGCATGCTAGGTTGCAAGCGCCACTTTGGCATGTGCCAATAGCATGTGTGGCAGCTTGGCCCTAGGTTTGCACGACATGGCATTGCAAGCGCCACTTAGGCATGTGTGGCGGCTTGGCCCTAGGTTTGCACGACATGGCATGCTAGGTTTGCAAGCGCCACTTTGGCATGTGCCAGTGGCATGTGTGGCGGATTGGCCCTAGGTTTGAACGGCATGGCATGCTAGGTTTGCAAGCACCACTTTGGCATGTGCGAATGACATGTGCGGCGGCTTGGCCCTAGGTTTGCACGGCATGGCATGCTAGGTTTGAAAGAGCCACTTTGGCATGTGCCAATGACATGTGTGGCGGCTTGGCCCCTAGGTTTGCACGGCATGGCATGCTAGGTTTGCAAGCGCCACTTTGGCATGGTTGTCAGGTGCGCAGTGATCATGCGGCATGGTTTTGGCATGGTTGCCATGGTGCACAATAGTTGTGCGGCTTGCATAGACTTAGGGTTTTGTGCGTCGAAACCCTAATTTAGCATTTTGAAAAAGATACCCTGGTATTTTTTTATATAAGTGCATTGAATGCTCTAACAAATGTGTTCGGTGTCACCAGTGACGTCATGCTATATGTAAGTTTTACGATTTTACCCTTTGTCTAAAAACCACCATCAACACTTGGGCACTTGGATTCTTGGAGTAATACTCTTCTAATCTCATTTATATATTTTACAATAATGTCGTTGGTGAATGACAAAGAAGGAAGTCAAGAATGGGCAGTAGTACACATTGCCATGTGATTCTTGAATGTTCAAAATAACTTTTTGTGAACTATGGTACGTGGTACTTAATGACTTTGTATGTTCTTCTTTGTTAATAAAATCTTTTTATACGCCTTTGGTAGCTATTCTTGATGTAAATACGTGCGAAAAAGATTGATTCTACCTACTAAGGGAAAAGATTGATTTTGCAGTATTAATCTTTATTGGTTTCATATATTACAAAAGTTGTTATAGGATAAGTGTGTTTGCGGCCGTGAACTATGATTGTCCCATATATGTCAAAAGTTAAGCCTATTGTGCCATTATGCAAATATTGATGGAAGATAGGATGACTTTTGATTGTCCCATACAAATATTAACTCTATTATATGTCTCTATGAAAATAGTGATAAACGATAGAATGAATCTTTGTTTATTCCGCACTATTGTGCGGCTCCGTAATTTTTTGGATACAAATTCATATTTGTATCCAAAATATTGTGCGGCTCCGTAAGTTTTCTTATGTTGAGCATTTCCGATTAAATTAATCATAGGTTCTCTTGTGGTTAATTTAAATGAGTATTTTGGATACAAATTCATATTTTTTTGTGATTTGTTAATGTCCAAAGAAATCCTTCTTTTCTTGTGAAAGTAAGGTCGCTTTTTTTGTTCTTTCGGGAATGACATTTTTTGGGTAGAGTTCTTAATTGAACTTGTGCTTAATTGCCAAATCTTTTTGGGAATGCGGCTGTGAAATATTCTAGCGGTTATTATAAACTCCTTGATGAATGCATTTAGTTTCGACTTTATGATGACATCTAACAAGTTGATATGTTGTTCTCTTTTGGTCATGAAGTATCTATATGAAAATTTCATGAGGATCCCACTAGTTTTCGTACCTTTGCCAATTTATATTGACAAAAATGGGGAGAATTAATGTGTAGTTCACACTAAAAATACATATGGTTTATGGATCATTATGTAACGGGGAGTGGCTTTCGTTATGAGATGAAGTATTGAGTAAGGGGGAGTGATACATATCACCATAGTATTCTTTTCAAAGTTGTGATACAATTGAACTTTGATGTTGTGTAATAATATTATGACATTGTATAACAATGATTGAGATTAACTGTTTTCTCATTGTTATAGCTACGGATCTTCAACAACTATGATGCTGAGTTGAACACATTTGGAATCATTGGAGTACTTGGAAGTGACGAATATTTCGAGTAATGTTGAAGAACCAAAGAGATCACGGTATTGGATGAGAAGCTACAAAATTTATTTATTTTGTAATCCATATGTATTGATAGTTAGGTTACTAAAATTGATAAAGGGGGAGATTATTAGAGCACTGCTCGGTCGAACTCGCAAGCGTTGTTATATCAAGCTTGTTTGTCAATGTTAGTGATCAAAATTATAAGTATTGATTTCTAGTCTACTTATAGTGATGTCTCAGACTAGGATAGATTGTGTAGTTGAGCATTAGACTTCACGGCGTTCATCAATTGAAGACGAAGAACTACTAAGGAGAGCTTGTGGAACTTCATCAACAAAAGGTATGTAGAGACTAAAACTCATCTATCACTTGGAAAGTCTATTTCTACTCTATCTCCTATATTGGGACATAAGTCGTATTACTATATGGTTTTCGATTATGCACATTTGAGATTTCGAGTTGAGTTTAACTCACTTACATATTTCTCGAAATATGTGTCGGTAAGCTTTCGCTTCAACCAACTTAATTCTTATATTCTTGACGAAATTCAAAAGATTATCATGTGAAAATCTCCGAGTAACATCTTACATGGTTTGTGTGATACAATCATTTGGTGTAGACTTGGAATGTTTCGTTATGGTTATTTCAATAATTTGAAAATTGCTTTAATGCTAATAGTATGTGAAAACAGCTATTGTTATCCTCTAAGAAAGTTTCAATTATTGAAATAGAGTTTAGAACACTTAACCAACATTGGATTATATACATGTTATGCACTCTTGCATATATGTGATCCATGTACGGGAACCATAGTATGCATACCCGTATGCGTACCTGTTGGTTTGAGAAGTCCGGGAAACTAAGTACGCGTACCCGTACACATACTAGCGTAAGGTTCATGTGCGGAAAATTCTACTGGATTTGGAGGTATGCGTACCCGTTCGCATACTGGCGAAAACCAAACTTGGTCCGGCTATTCAAGTATGCGTACCCGTTTGCATACTTGAGTGGTTAAAGATCGAAAATTGGTTGTGACATGAACAAATACATTTATATATTAAGGAATGCATTCTATGCAAACCGTGGCTATAATGTTCATGAATTGATTCGAGTGAATCAAAACGATTTTGCTTCAATTGTGTTCATGTATACTTCTATGAGAATATAGCAATTGAACAACTCTTTAACTAGTTTGATTTGAGTCATTTGAACTAGTTATGGTTAAGACGAATAAGGTTGATATGTGAGGGTTCATATTGGTGTATGGGCTATATGGAATATTGCAATTAATACTTATAATTATCTCAAGGATTACAGACTCAACTTATACAGGATTAAGACTCAACTTATAATTATCTCAAGGATTACATACTCAACTTATACAGGATTACAGACGCAAAATAAGGAAACAGAATACAACAAAGTAACTGCAGAATATCTACACAATATATGCAAGATATGGAATATCGTAATATGCAAGATACGGAATATATATCTCAACATATCTTAACACTGGTAACCTCTATATTCTCTCTCAATTACTTACGTTTGCTTTTATCATCTCGATGACTCCATGTTTTATGATGCTGATCTGTTGTTTGGGATTTTGCTCTCATAGTTTGTTTAGATGGAACTGTTCCTGGTTACCACTTAGACAGAGGGTTTAGATCAGGAGCCAACAGTTGGCTCATCCGATTGGAGGTGAGTGGAACAAACATAAATAACTGCATGTCAATATATATAGACCAAAAATCAGTATCCATAGAACTTAGTTCAGCAGTTGCTTATTACATGTATATGGAATATGTTTGTGTTGGTTATTAATGGTTTTTGATTTTTGGGCTTTTTTGGTGGATGTCTTTGGTTCTAGGGAGGAGGTTGGTGCAATACCATTAGAGATTCTGTTTATCGCCAAACGACACGTTGTGTCTCGTCAAAATTTATGGAAAATAAGATTTCATTTACAGGAATTTTGAGCAACAAAGTTGAGCAAAATCCTGGTTTGCTAATACTCTTCTTTCCAGCTCCAAGCTAGTTTAGCTCCTTCATCAGCTGACCCTCAAGGTCTCTGCCACCATTGTAATAAAACAATGCAAATTGTGGTAGATCACATATCCAATTCCTTTAAGGTGTTGTGTCTTATTCTATGTTCCTGGTTCAAGAACCTCGAATCGCATTTGTATGTTTTGACTTGACAAATCAAATCAAGTGTGACATTCATCTAATGCTTGTAGTGCTTCTGCTATAAATCAGGCTTCGGGCATCAAATGCTTAATGTTGTACGTAGACCAGTTCTCAAGAAAGAAGAAAATGGAGTACTCATAAATTCAGGTTTTTCACATTGCCAAACTGAAAGACAGGATACGTGGTTCGCCGGTGATTCTTTCTTTATCCAAAACAGGGTATCCATGTCAAGCCTAGATACTTTCATTGTTAAATAATACCTTCATAAAAGATGCATTTACCTTTTGAGAACATGAATCGTAGCATGCTGGCTGACTGTTGTTCAGGGTGAAAGTCAAGGCGATTGATTGTCCATTCCCTTGTCACAAAACATGTCATAACCTTGTTTTTAAGTGATTGAACTATTCTACATGTTGCCCTCAATTTAATTGGCTTGAAGGAATTTAATTAGCAATTATAAGATATAATTTATTTAAGTTGCAGGGAAAGGATAAGTAAGCCCACCTCCAAGCTTCTTGTATTGTACTACGTAGGGCTGCACATGGGTCGGGTTGGGTCGGGTTTGGCCTCACCCACCACCCGACCCACTGCTGGTGGGTAATTGAACTTTTCACCCGCAACCGACTCACCATAACAATGGGTCGCTTTTCACCCGACCCACAATAAGGCGGGTTGGGTCGGGTCGGGTGGTGGGTTACCCGTCATATTTTATATCTTGCGGGAAATTGAAATCAATTTCAAATGAATCCCTAAATTTATTTAGAAAGTCAAGAACAATCAACAATACATAGAGTTCAACTAGTTGGGAACAAGTTTTAAGTTGATTCATACCTTCAGTTCACTAATCAAGATTCAAGAACAACGAATTGACGAAGGAAGAAGAGTCTCCGTGACTCTGTCTCTGAGAAGGAGAGAAGAAGAGGCCGAAGTGATAGGTGTGGGCTGCGAGTGCGATGCTTAGTTAGGGTTAGGTATTTTATTTTTTCAATCCAATGGCTGAGATTCATTCTAGGATAGAAAATCTAAGGGGTAGCACGCTAGGGAATATTGGGCGGGTTGGTGGGTCGGGTGGGGTGAAGGAAGTTCCTACCCGCAACCGACCCAACATACGGTGGGTTTTCACGTGCCTCACCCATAATCGACCCATACCTAGGTGGGTCGGTTCGGGTAGGTATTTTTCGACGGGTGTGGGTCGGGTCGGCGGGTCGAGTCGGTTATGTGCAGCCCTAGTACTACGCTATTATAATGCCTGCAGAATTAAGCAAGGAACCATATAATTCCTTCATCAGTACATGACACTGTAACTTTTCTTACAAGTTGTAACCAAAAAAAAATCAGATTCTCATCTTTAATATATCGATAGTTTAAAAGAAATAACAGATACATAAACATAAAACCAACAGCATCATCATCAGAAAGAAAAGAGAGATCCAGATCCATAGTAGAGAAATTCAAAGTAACAAAGAAATTATAAGTTGAATATTGTTTTTTAAAAAATATTTTGGACTGCACCCAAGTAACTTCTGGGCTACCTACATACTCCGATTGAGGGGGACCAAACCAGAAACCTCAATTTATATTGTTGGAGATCAAGTCCATGTAGTTCTCTTGCATTACATATGAACTAAAAAATAAAAAATCTCAATATTCTTCTAATCCCACAAATCGTCAAAATTGAAATCGTCTACTGAAAAACTCAATCCTTGATCATTTAATTGATCTATCAGGTCCTTGTTGTTCTCTAGTATCGTCTCCACGTAATCCTCTTGTTGATCTTGTACCGGAAGATACTCCTCTTGTTGATCTTGTACTGGAAGATACTCGTCTTGTTGATCTTGTACTGGAAGATACTCGTCTTGTTGATCTTGTACTGGAAGATACTCGTATTGTTGATCTTGTACTGGAAGATACTCGTATTGTTGATAATGTACTGGAGCTGCTTCTACTTGCAGTTCCTGTGTTATTGGAGATGAGAATTTTGGAGGGGATGAAGTGGCCGTTATGGGTACTGATGTTGCAGGTGTCTTACGGTTGTTATGAATTTGACACAAAACCACTTCATTCCTCTTCTTACTGCAAAAATTACGACCTTCATGTTCGTCGTCGCATAATAAAACGTACTCGTACATTATCCAGTCTGTTTTGACACCAGCATATTTCTTACTACTTGTTTTTCGATCCGCAGGTTCATTCTTTTTGTTGAAGTAGTAAACCAACGTTTTTCTGTATCCGATAATATCATCTGTTGTCTTCCTTTTTTTAGGGTTTTCTTGATTATCAACTGGCGCTGCTCTTCCACGTGTAAGAGTGATTTCTTTGTCACCTTGACTCGCTAACCAATATCCGTCTGGGGTTGTCCGACTAGTTCTTCCGGTGGTTTGAGATGTTCGAGTAGTTGTGGTAAAAAAGTACCATTCAACATCATCCTTTCGCTTTTCAAATGTTTCTGAATTGACATGAAAATAAGAAGAAGAAGAAGAAAGAAAACTAGATTAAGAAACATCCTTGATTAGAGAAACAACGGACAGATCGAACAAGGAGATGTGTGAAACTGAATTTTTGATATCCTCGCTAACATTGTAAGATGCATCTACGTGGAGTTTCAGAAATTCATGCAAGTATAAAAACAAATAAAGATCAAAGCCCTATAAAGAACAAAAAAAAACATGATCGAAACGAAAAAGGCAGGGTTTTAAGAAGTAAACGTACCCGACAGAGTAATCGGATTGTATTTATAAAGATCAACAGAGTTGATCATATTTGGTGGCAACTTCTGGTTCATCACCTTGGGCTTTAAATAATCCAACAATAGTTCTTCATCTGTCGGCTTAAACCTAAAACCTGGTGGTAGCATCATATTCAGATTAACTTCATCTTCAACGCCGCTACTCATTGTTTTCTTAATCTTCTTCTTGTTCCTTAACCCGATTGATTTGATTCTTTAACTTTTGTATTAGAAAACCTGTGACTGCATTATATCTATCAACCGAATCTGTATATATAAGAAAACCTCTAGTTTTGCCTTCTTCTCTTCTGATCAATATAAGGACCGGACCTTGGATATTTATAGACACCGGACCTTGGATATTTATAGACTCCGGACCGACATCAATATATACATAGAAAGTTTTCTGAACCTCTAAATTCGAGACCTCTCCAACTTATTTTTCCAGGTCCACCAAGGAAACCTTCGATAACCTGGTTTCCAACACTGAAGGGTTTAGTGATTTCAAGTGGTTTTTGATTTTATTCTTAGAAAGAGATGATGATGCGGATGCAGAAATCCAGGCACTTGACGCTCAATGGAATGGTCGGGATGTCCTGCAGAAGAAATCCAAAGCGCCTACCAACTAAAGCATATGATTTTCTAGCTAGTTCAGATAAAGAAAACTTGGGATTACCTTGAATCCAGTTTTAGATCTCAATATCTTGCTAGGAAAAATATGTTGAGAGCTCAATTATTTGGACTCAAGAAAGGAAATCTGACTATCATGGTTTATTTACAAAAGATAAAAGAGATTGTAGATTCTCTGGCTGCTATTGGAGAAAAAGTAAGTGATTCTGATCTGTTGGTGTATGCTCTAAATGGATTCGGAAGGGAATATGAGAATTTTGTAATTTCTGTCCAAAATAGGGATACTCCTTATTCTTTTGGTGAATTGAAGGCAAGACTTATTGCTCATGAACACTGGATTAGTGATCAACATAGAGGTAGTATTGTTATCTTTGATTCTTAGAATCCTGCTACTTTTTATGGTAGAAACACAAATGGTTCAGGGTATAATTAAAGTAATGGGAACAAGAAGAGAAATGGGTCTGCTTCAAATTATGGAAATTACAAGAATGCTAATGTTCCTAAGTAAAATGTGCAATTTCCACATACTACTAATGGTGATACAAGAGGTGCTTCTTCATCTAATGGTGATTCCAGAAGAGGGCAATGGGACTTCTCTCAAGTAGAATGTCAAATTTGTAGGAAGAAAGACCATTATGCCAGTAGATGTCACTTTAGGTATTATCCACCACCAACTACTGGTTTTGTGGGAGTTTTTGATTCTTCTCTTCAACAGAAAAATGAAAATAATAGTGGAAATGGCAGTGCTAGTACTTCATAGGATTTTTCTGGTTTGAATATGAGTGTGATGGCAGCAAATGATGATCCTTCCAGCTCAACTGTTATAGTATTTTTCGTGCGGTAAATAAGATATTCGTTGCTCGGACTTGAAAAGATTTTTAAAACAAAAATATATACAAAATTTGTCACAGGATCAAGAGATACTAGGACTCAGGATGTCACCAATTCTTATACTCATGCGATTCAATTATTAATTCTAGACAATTAAAGCTTATATTGATAACAAATATCGACTCTTACTTTGCCAAAAATAGATTTTGTAAAGTATTATATGTAAATCATAAGCATGATGCATCAAGAATCTCATGGATTAAGCATACATCATCAGACAAAATCACAAATAATCAATAAAAATCAGAATTCCATTCATAATAGTGCAAATAGTCATAAAAGAATTAAATAAAAATTACTCATGCATAAAGAATGGTTTCTTCCATCATCCCAGTATTGGGGTTTAGCTATTCATCTTAATCATACACTCAAAATATTAATTCAAAGATCAAAGTGTGATCAAAAGAGTCAAAAGTTATAAAACAGTGGTTCTGTGACCCACAAAATACGTCCAGAAAGAAACGATACCAGGGAACTGCAGTAAAACAACAACATTCCGCTGCTGCTGTTGACGCTGCGGAAAATAAGACTTCTCTGTGCAGTCTGTTCTTCGTGTTCTTCAAGGTCCTCTAATGGCAGCAGCAGCAGCAGGTGGGAATTGATGTTAATCCTTCTTCTTCGCTCCTCTGTGTCCCAAACCTTCCCCAAACTCTTGATAAACTTTCTATGACCTAAACCCACTCTTATATAGTCCTCAAATCCCCCAAAAGTCTCTACTAACAACGACCATTCTTTTTATTCTTCTCCGCATGCAGTTGAGAGAAAATCTCTCTTGTGACTCTCTACGCGTGCTGTTAGCTATGAAATAGCAACAAAACTATTCTTAGGACTTTAACATGACCAAGTGTGTGTATTTCCAGCGTGAAAGTCTCCCAAAAATCTCTCACAAAATATTTGAAGCTAAACAGAACTTACGTGTCCTGTTTGAGCTTTGATCTCTTCTCCCGGCTTATCCAACCCAATTGGTTGGGTTAAATTGCTTGTAACAGGCCTGTTTAGTCATATCACACCCAATCCAACCAAAGTTACGACTGAATATCCCTAGAATCACGTCAGAATCCGATCTCCAAATCTGCCAGTTCTGTAACATGCTTTCCCGTCAAAAATGCATTTTTGAAAACGTGAAGAAATGTGACCTTCCCCTATCCAGTCCCGGTGTCCCTTTAGAAGATGCCTGGATATGGGTCATCCCTTAGTAATTAGGTTACCCCTTATCCAAAGTGAGATTCCGTATAGTAATTTTCTCCCGCGAGCGCAAAAATCATTTTTTTAGCCAATTTCGCCGCAAAAGCTTATTTCTCCAAAAATACCTATAGGGACATAAAAAGCCATAATAAATATAAAATCGAGCACTAATAATATATACAATTGAGATTATATAAGACACAGAAATGTGCCTATCAAATACCCCCAAACTTATTATTTGCTAGTCCTCGAGCAAATCAAATAGAAAATAAAATCCTAACTCACTGTCGCAGGCATCGTCGATTGCATTTAGCGTATGCAACAATCCTTTAAACCCCTAGGTGGCCCTAGTGGCCGAGTTATAGTCTCGGGAGGGCTTACAAGAGATATATTAATACTCCAGACCCTAGCTATCTACAACGAACCTTGGAAGGCACTAAAGAATTTCCTTGGTTGGCATACTTATTGACTACAAGAGGAAGTACCCTGATGCGAAATTCCAATTGATGTACACGAGTTTGCACTCAAGCATACTAAAATTCATATATAAGTGACAGAGCTCTACTCAGATAGTTGCACTATGGACATCATATTCGGAGTCAAAACTAATCACATGGATAGATCAAGAGATGGATATAGAAAAATAGATGGTTTTGATGTTTACTAAGTGAACGGCGTTTCCCATATCTGTCTGAAGGCCTCCGCCAAAATGAACCTATCCTAATGGATTGAGATACTAGTCTGACTAATATCAACACACTGGCATATACAAGGGTACCAGTGGTCGATAACCTAACTCTAGGTCAACACAACTGGCATATACAAGGGTACCAGTGGTCGACTTTATTGAATTTATTCCTTTTGGTCAAATGGTCTGGTCTCAATTTTTTTTTTTTTTTTTTTTTTTTTTTTCTACTTTTTTTTCATTTTTTTTTTCAACTTTTTTTTTTCATTTTTTTTTCAACTTTTTTTTTTGGTATCTCAATCACTCTAATTCACCCTAGCATTGGTAACAACTTGAATCGTGGCCCCACCTATCACTTAGAGAAACATAGTTTAAAAACAAAAAAAATAAAAATAGAAGTGAAAAGGACTCAACGAGATATGGTGAAACTATCATGTTATTTCTAACACCTGAGCTCTGTGCTTTTATGAATAGACTCTTTAGATGTTTCCATCTAATCAGATTGGTTCCTCAACTCCTACAACCAAAATGCTTCCATCCACTTAGATTGTTAGTGCATCCTAAAGGCATAAATTTCTAAGCTCTGGAGTTTATTTATTCATACTGCAACTAAAAAGTTTCTCCCATACCCCCAAACTTAAATCTAACATTGTCCTCAATGTTCTAAAGATGAAATTAAAAGCATGAACAAGGAGAAACTGTTACCATTTGAAGCAAAAGAGTAAGGAAGATATTACCGTGTTGCATGAGATTGGGTTACCTCCCAAGAAGTGCTAAGTTTAAAGTCTTCAGCCAGACATAGAAAAGGTTTAGTCAACTCGAACCGTATAACAGTAGCCGGAATAACTGTGGGTCTTTAAAACCAAAAAGAGCTGACAAAAGGAAACTGCAGTGAACCAAGAAAATGTACAAGACTAGCATGCCCTTACCTAGTTTCTGGATAACTATCGCTAATTGCGGTTCAGGTTCAGGTTCTATGAAGGGTCTAAATAGACTATTTTCCTCGGATGCATTTCCTCATAGGTAGATCCAAATTATTAGGTCCTAGAGTCTGGAAAAACTCAGATAAGAACTGGAATCACAAAATAACCTAAATAATTTAGGATCCTCTAAGTCAATTGGTATGACTTACATAGTTGACCACAGTCAGAGTAGTGGTCATTCTGAAGCAAATGTGTCGATTCTAATTTCCTAAAGTACTTAGGCTTAGTCTCAGAACTTAATAAGTGACACATTTGAAATCTATACGTTCCCACAATTGGAAGAAAACTATTTGGTGGGAAAACAAAGTCAATCTGGGTATCATAGCCTGGGCAAACCACATCAACCAGAGGATGGGTTTCTAACGACTGAACTTTTTGGACATCATTAGGTTCGGGAAACGAGTATGAAGTAATCTTGTAAATGGTTGAGGCATGATATCAAGTCCTATGTGGGGACTTTCTGAGAGTTAAAGGTAAGGCACTAGGAAGTGATAATCACCCCCAAACTTAGAGTTTTCAGTGTCTCTAGATAGACTAGTCACTCTAATTTCTAATTTCTATCTTCAGATCCTTAAAATATCAAGATTCTTCTAAGTTTTATCAGGTAGTGCATCTTTACTCATCTCTACGGGTCTATCTTCTTCTTCCAAGACTATTGTTTCTAAGTCGCTAGACTCTAAAACAGTATTTTCGAATGAACCCGTTCCTCTAAACCACTATCGGCTTCGTAATCAAAAGGAAAACTACATCGTCTAAAACGGTGGTATCCCTAATCAAATCCTCGTCCTTTTGAATAGGTGAATAATCATAAAAATTATTTGGATTTGAAGTAGAAATAATATAATCACTATAAAGCTCAATTGGATTACTAGATTCCTGATCACTATGCCTACATATTTCAGATTCTTCATCACTACTATCCTCATCATCATAATAGTACGAAGATGATTGAACCTTATCTAAATAAGTAGTGTTACCAATTATAACCTCGTTATCTTGATTATGTGAAAAACTATCTTCATTCTCAAGGGTATTATTGGATACACTATATTGGCAATTCAAGTTATTTCGAGCAATACTTTCATTCGTCTCTAACTCAAGTCTACGTGTCGACTCAGCTATCCTCTCAAGGGTCTCTTCCAAAGAAAGTTCCCTTAGTGTAGGATCTAAGTTTTGAGTTAATCTATTGAGGATATCTTCTGCCGATTCAGTTGTTGTTGCAGTTCTTTCGTCCATAACTACATTATTCACCTCATCTAATTTATTCGTCGATTCAGCTAACTGACGTGATGACTCAGCTAAATTCCTGAGAGTCTCTTCTAGAGAAGGAATAGGAACTGAAGGATCATAATTAGGACTACTTTTCAATAGTTTGATTGTATCCTCTAGAGACGAAGAACTAGTACTATAATATTCTTGCTCGTATGACTGATGCACGTGCGGATAGTAATTGGGCTCACCATGGTAGGACCCATAACCTTCAAAAGGTTGGCGTTCCCAACCACTATTCACACTATGGTCATAATAATGTCCATATTGTTCAGTTGGATAATTATATTCATTATGATGGCTATTATAATACCAGTTCGACATTCTTAATTGCAAGGGAATTCTACACAATCACAAACAAGGCTGACTCGACCAAATCAAACCTATAAAATCTAGCAAACAACAAGCATGAAGGCTCCACTTAGATTGTTTCTAGACCAGCTTCTATTCCTTCGAAAAGAAATTCGTTACAATTTGAGCACACCCCTCTGGAATCAATCCGAGTAAAAGTAAGTTGAATTGAGGCGAGGGAAGCTCAGTGGATCTTTGATACCCAAGGCCTCACCGCTATCACAAGGCGGCGCAGTCACGCATTCAACTCACAGAAACCATCATGAACTTTGAAGTGTGCTTAAAGAGCAACCAATATTTTTCGAACGAGTTTCCTATTAAGCTCGTTACCCTATCGGTCTCGTTGTATTCCAAATTTTAAATCTTAGGTTCACGTTCGGTTTTGTTTTCCTAAGACGGGAAAGAAGGAAACGGTGATGAAATCCGAGTCCTTATCTTGATTTGGCCAGGCCTTTCCCTTTACTAGGAAATTAAAAACAGTCCAAATTCGTCCTCAATCAATGAATCACCTTAAGGAATACAGTAACTCACTTACAGGAGATTCGCGAGTGTTTCGATGGACTTACCTCCCGTACCAGACGGGGGATGAACCGTTGAAGTCGACTCGGGACACGACTCCTATGTCATGTACGAACCCGAGGGGCCGAGACGATATTGTAATCGTCGTCCTTCCCTGCAAACAGTTTGTATTTAATTTTTTTATATAACCCTTCCGTAGGGTTAAAAAATAAAAAAAAATGTCCAAAAGTCCAGAATAAAGTCCAAATAAAAAGTCCAAAAATTACAAAAATTCTGAAAAATAAAGCCTATTTACAAATTCTAAAAAAAATAAATAAAATCTATATACAAAAAAAAAATAATAATAATAAAAATTAAATCCTAAAAAAAAAATTATGTCTTTTTTTTCTTCTCTTTTAGCTTTTAGCTTTAAGATTTTTGTTCCCAAGTCCTTAGTATTCCACTTCGAACCTGTAAATCAAAGACACAAAAAGAAACGTAAAAAGGAACAAATAATAATAAATAAAAAAAATTAAACCTAAAAACAAATCTATATACAAGTCCGCGTCGGCGGCGCCATTTTATTATAGTATTTTTCGTGCGGTAAATAAGATGTTCGTTGCTCGGACTTGAAAAGATTTTTAAAACAAAAATATATATAAAATTTGTCACAGGATCAAGAGATACTAGGACTCAGGATGTCACCAATTCTTATACTCATGCGATTCAATTATTAATTCTAGACAATTAAAGCTTATATTGATAACAAATATCGACTCTTGCTTTGCCAAAAATAGATTTTGTAAAGTATTATATGTAAATCATAAGCATGATGCATCAAGAATCTCATGGATTAAGCATACATCATCAGACAAAATCAAAAATAATCAATAAAAATCATAATTCCATTCATAATAGTGCAAATAGTCATAAAAGAAATAAATAAAAATTACTCATGCATAAAGAATGGTTTCTTCCATCATCCCAGTATTGGGGTTTAGCTATTCATATTAATCATACACTCAAAATATTAACTCAAAAATCAAAGTGTGATCAAAAGAGTCAAAAGTTATAAAACAGTGGTTCTGTGACCCACAAAATACGTCCAGAAAGAAACGATACCAGGTAAATGCAGTAAAACAACGACACTCCGCTGCGGCTGTTGACGCTGCGGAAAATAAGACTGCTCTGTGCAGTCTGTTCTTCGTGTTCTTCAAGGTCCTCTAATGGAAGCAACAGCAGGTGGGATTTGATGTTAATCCTTCTTCTTCGCTCCTCTGCGTCCCAAACCTTCCCCAAACTCTTGAAAAACTTTCTATGACCTAAACCCACTCTTATCTAGTCCTCAAATCCCCCAAAAGTCTCTACTAACAGCGACCATTCTTTTTATTCTTCTCCGCATGCAGTTGAGAGAAAATCTCTCCTGTGACTCTCTACGCGTGTTGTTAGCTATGAAATAGCAACCAAACTATTCTTAGGACTTTAACATGACCAAGTGTGTGTATTTCCAGCGTGAAAGTATCCCAAAAATCTTTCACAAAATATTTGAAGCTAAACAGAACTTACGTGTCCTGTTTGAGCTTTGATCTCTTCTTCCGGCTTATCCAGCCCAATTGGTTGGGTTAAATTGCTTGTAACAGGCCTGTTTAGTCATATCACACCCAATCCAACCAAAGTTAACGATTGAATATCCCTAGAATCACGTCAGAATCCGATCTCCAAATCTGCCAGTTCTGTAAAAATGCATTTTTGAAAACGTGAAGAAATGTGACCTTCCCCTATCCAGTCCCGGTGTCCCTTTAGCAGATGCCTGGAAATGGGTCACCCCTTAGTAATTAGGTTACCCCTTATCCAAAGTGAGAGTCTGTATAGTAATTTTCTCCCGCAAGCGCAAAAACCACTTCTTTAGCCAATTTCGCCGCAAAAACTTATTTCTCCAAAAATACTTACAGGGAGATAAAAAGCCATAATAAATATAAAATCGAGCACTAATAATATATATAATTGAGATTATATAAGAAACAAAAATGTGTCTATCATCAGCTCAATGGCTTTCTGATTCTGGTGCATCTGCATATATGACCGGTGATTCTTCATTACTTCAGAATACTTCTACTTACAAGGGAAAGAGGAATGTTGTCATTGGAAATGGTAAGTCCTTACCTATATCTTTAACTGGTACTTCTTCTTTATGCACTCCTACTAAAAATTTCAATTTGCATAATATGCTTCATGTACTAGATATGAAACAAAATCTATTATCTATATGACAGTTCACTACTGATAATCGTTGCTATTTTAGACTTGATCCTAAAGGATATGAGATTAGAGACTTGTTCACTGATGTTGTTTTAGCAAAAGGTAGAATAGTGAATAATCTTTATCTTATATCTTCTACATCTTTTCATCATGCCTTTTTTCTTTGAATGCATCCCTAGAGTTGTGGCATTCAAGATTAGGACATCCATCTACTAAAATTATTCATCGTCTTAATTATACCAAAAATATTGTTCTTACTTCTTCAAAGACCACCTCTTTATGTCATCCTTGTCAAATTTCCAAAAGTAAGAGATTGCCTTTTCAAACCTCTTTATCTCATGCTCTTAGTCCTTTATCTTTAATACACTGTGATGAATGGGGACCTTCTCCAGTTTTCTCTTTGCAAGGTTATAGATATTATATTCTCTTTGCAGATGATTTTAGTAGGTTTCATTGGATATATCCAATGGAACTAAAATCTGATGTCTTGAAATGCTTTGTTCATTTTAAAACATTAACTGAAAATCTGTTTTCTACCAAAATTAAATATTTTCAAACTGATGGTGCTAGTGAACTTATCAAAGGTCCATTAGGCAATTATCCTACTGAAAATGGGATTGATGTTAGAGTTTCTTGTCCAAAAACACCAGAGCAAAATGGACTAGTTGAAAGAAAACATAGGCATATAACTGAAATGGGAAATACCTTACTTTTCAATTCTTTCTGTCCAAAATATTATTGGTTTGATGCATTTTTAACAGCTACATATCTTATAAATAGGACTCCTACTCCTATTCTTAAAAATAAGTCACCTTTAGAGGTTTTGTTCAACACTTCCCCTGATTACAATTTTCTTAAAGTCTTTGGTATCGTTTGTTATCCCTTCTTAGGAAAGTCTAAACAAAATAAACTCTCACCTAAATCAGTAAGGTGTAAGGGTGCACAGGAACCGAGCCGGACCGACGTACCGTCCCGGAACCGTACCTGTTTTTGTCCCGAACCGAGAAAGGGGGTACAGGTACCGGTCCGAAAAATAGGAACCGAGGCTAGGGAGGTACAGGTACTCGGCCCTACCCATATCCCGTGTCGAACTGTACCGAGTGTACCGATCATTTCTGATCGTTAGATTTAATTTCTATCTAATCTAACGATGGTAGATATCTAGTATATATAGGACTGAATTTAGGGTTAGAAACATAAGTGATTCATTTTCTTTTTCCTTTTTCTTCTTCGCCGCTATCCTGTCCTGAGTCTTGATGAGTGCTAAAAAGGGCATATTTCTATATATTTTCTTGGCATTTAACTCATCTTTTGTGCATTAATTCTACATTTTATCCCATATTCTGTATTTTCATTGTTTTCAAGAATAAATATTTTTATTAATTAATTTTGTATTTCTAGGTTGTTAATAAAGACTAGATGAGTTGCGGAGCAGAAAAGTGGTGAAAAGCCGGGAGGAATTACACAAGGAAGCCGCGAAGAGTGTTATGCACACGACCAAAAGGCTAGAAGTGGGCTTGAAGAGGAAGAAATTGTTCTTAAAGAAGAAATGGGCTCATAATTATCCCAAGCCCAACTTATCTACCAAACCAAAACCCAAATCCATAACCCACTTCTCATGTAGCCGTCAGATTGGATCCATATCATCATCCAACGGTCGCCTCCTCTTCGTGCATCAAAGTCTGAAATTCCTGACCAACACTACAACACCTAACTCCATCTCACGCCGTTAGTTTCGTTGTATCTCTTCATCCGAGGGTCGCTGAAGGCTATGTTCCATTTTATCGTTCGATGCATTTCAGATGTATCGATCAAACGCCTATCACTCGCCTAACATCGAAATCTGATGAGCCCGCCTCACACTCGAACAACCTAACCCTATACCCATCGCCAAACACTCCCCTCCTTCTTTCCATCGACTCCATCTTCTCCATTCCTCTACAGACGCCATACCACCACCTTTTCCACCACCTGCTCCGCCACCAACTCTCTGCCACTACCACAACCACCACTAACTCCACTTACCACCAACCCTAAGTCCATCATCACCTCTATGTCTCTCAACTAGCCTTTTCAATTTCACATCGCCCCAAACCCTAGCCGTTTGTGTGTGAAATTGGAGAGAATAGTTGGTAGGCATCAATGGACAAATTGAAGGCATGGGAAGACACGGAAGACGCAATAGAAGAATGGGTCGACGTTATTGAGTGTTTTCAGAAAGTAGGTATGATTTAATTTTGATTTCTTTGAAACCCTAATTCTGATATTTTGGGGATTCTAGGGTTAGACGTGTGAAACTATAAATTGAGACCTTGGGTTGTTGTATAAGGCATACCTGGACTATCCAGTGTGTCATTAGGTTTAGGTTTAGTCTTTCTTTGTTTTCCAATTTCAATTTTTGCTTCACTGTTTAGTTCTTAGGTTTTGTTTAAATTTTAATATCTTTAATTCAATATCAGTTCATGTGAATGTGTTGTTCAAATTCTGTCAATGTTAATCACCATGTTTGTTATGTTCTAATCCATGTTATGTTTGTGTTAAGCTCTATGTATGTAATGTTTCTTCACATGATCATGTAATTTCCCTGTTTAAACCTTAGAGAAGACCATTGAACCATGATGGTTAGCCATTAGGATAGTTTTTGTTGAACTCAAAATAGCTTAGGCTAGTTAGATTCCTAAAAGCCCAACTGACTTGTGATTAGTGGTGCTGTAAGAAGACCACTAATGCTAGGGGTCAGTGGTGTATCTAAGGGGTTAATTAGCTACATTAATTAGTAATCCACTGCCTACTTGACCTGTGATTGCCTGTGCCTTAAACAGACAGCCAATACTAGGGGTTATCTAAGGCTGTAAGGTTAGTTAACTAGCCATATGACAAAAACATGACCTAGGCAAACTAGCTAGGTGAAAGATAATTCTCATCCATCTCCATACACTTCATTCCCATCCACAATTTCTCTCCCATGTTCTGTTTTGGTTAAGTTTTTCTTATTCATTGCCACTGATTTTTCTTTGTTCCTTTGCCACTGTCACTCACTGCTTCTTTGGCTCATTGCCACTGTCACTAGCTCAGAATTAGCTAGGAAACTTCAACTCACACACACCTTGTCTCTGTGGATCGACCCGTACTTGCACATTTGCCACTTTCGACACCGTGCACTTGCGGTTATAATTTGTAGGACCTTTTAGAAGCCTACCAAGTTTTTGGCGCCGCTGCCGGGGACTTGGATGCCGTGTTTTTGAAGTTTTTCTTGCTGTTCTTTGCATACTCATACCTGCTGTGTAGTTCTGATAAGCATCTTAATGTACTCATCTTGCATATTGCATCTGTAGCTGTAACTTAGTACCACCTCTAGTGCATCTGCATCATTTGCATAATCTCTTCTCCTTTGCTTCAACTGCATCATTCTGGGAACTGAACCTCTTCTCTGAGTTGCCAGGTGCTTGTGGTGCTGCTGTTGCAGCCTATTGCTGCTGAATTGCTCATGTTGCTGAAGCTGTTGCCCCTGCTGTTGTTGCTGTGACCTTGCTGTGAGGCTGAGAACAAACCTCTGGTGCTGTTGTGCTGCTGTGAAGCCCAAATAGAGCTGAGCTGCTTCTCCTGCTGCTGCTCCTGGTCCTGCTGCTGTGCCTCAGCTGTTGTTGCTGTGCAAAGGCAAGCTGTTGCTGCTGTGCAAAGGCAAGCTGCTGCTACCCCCTGCTGGTCCTGCTGTTGCTATGATCCAAAGCCCAACTGGGCCTCAGAAAAGCCAAAGCTAAGGATGATCCAAATCCCAACTGGGCTTTTGCAACCAAACTGAACAGCTGGGCTGTGCTTCAAAGGTAAGTCTAAACCCATTAAGAGAACCCAAACTGTGGGCTTCCATTTTTCTTGTGGGCCTGTAATATTAAACCCAATGTTTGGGCGTATATTTTCTGTTGGGTTTGTAATTAATTACCTGTGGGCTTGACCCAACAACATTTGTAAAACGTTTTCAAAAGCCCAAGTGGGCCTTGTTCTTCAACAGACTGAGAGCCCAACAGCCAAAAACCCAGTTGGGCCTCACACTTCAGTCACTGAAAACCCAGAACCCAGCTGAACTCAGTTGGGCTTCGTTAGTTTCTGGGCTTGCTGAAGTCGTTAGTGGGCCGTGTACCCAAACTCTAGGCCGAGAGTTGGGCTCTGTTTCACAACAATTTTTTCCAAAACCCAACAGTGGGCTTGGCCTTTTTTTCCCATTAAGTCCAAATTTTCTAAAACCCATTAAAAACCAAATGTTTCCCCACAAAAACCAAATGTTTTTCATTCCCACAAAAACCAAAATTTTCCCAAAAATCCAAACCCATTAAAACCAAATAGTGTGCTTTGTAACATAGTTACTTAGCTTGTGAGCTCAATCATGTCTAGATCTTGGTCTACAGTTGGGGAATACAACAAATCCCTTAGAGAACTTGCGTGTGGACATACTTCACGTTATGAACCTCACATAGACCATGATGTCAATAGTCATAGGAATTATTATGGACATTTTCAAAGTCCCAAGCCTCAATACATGAACCCTAATGACTATTCACACATGCATCATTCGCCACAACGTGAAAATGAACATTTTGCTAATACCTCCCTCACACAATCATCTCTTGTGGATCAATTAGAAGCTCGAATCGCAGCTTTAGAAATGCAATCACATGAGGAATCTGTCACATCTAATTTTCTTAGGCAACCTGAAATCTATGCATGTCCCGCATGTGGTAGTTT
This sequence comes from Papaver somniferum, assembly GCF_003573695.1. Lineage (NCBI taxonomy): Eukaryota > Viridiplantae > Streptophyta > Magnoliopsida > Ranunculales > Papaveraceae > Papaver > Papaver somniferum. Next base: position 9,062,802 of record NC_039366.1, read on the forward strand.
AGACCACCCTGTTGAGAATTGTCATATTTTGCATAATTTTAGGCAATCTAGAGAAAATCCAAGGTATGAAATGCCCATAAATTGTGAGAATGGTAGTCATTGGGACCATAATCAATCCTTTGAGGGTTGCGATCAATCTTTTATAAACCCTAATGACCATGCACACATGTACCAATCACCACAATTTGAACATGAAGAATTTTGTACTCCCATGAATTTAGACTCTACCACAGAAGCTTTCAGACTCAGTGAGCAAAACTTCGATAGATCTACATCACGAATTCAGGCATATTTAGATCAGATTTTGCTTCACCTACAAAAGGAGGAAATTCATGAGGAAATTTATGTTGTCCCTAATGAAGTGTCTAGTCCCATTCATGTAAATGATGTTGAATATGAACCTAATTTATAGGAACATGAATCGACTAATGACACCACCACTTTTAATGAGGACCAATATGCATGCTACCATGATGATGATTATGATGATATGTTAGAAGAACATGAAAATATTGTGGAACCTGTTGGTTCAATAACATATGGCTTCTCGCCCTAGACCTTCATGAATGTTGTTTTTTCTAATACTCATTGTAATTCATATGATTTTGATATTGACATGGGATTCGTACAATTATTCTGTGAAGATGAGCATGACATAGGAATAGTTGAATCTTCTGTAGACACTAATGTTATTATGCATGAAAATATAAGTGATGTGTCTGATTCTCTACCTAGGTCACATTGTGATATTTCTCCTGATTTGCCGATGCATGAGAATGAATCTGTTGATGATGTTGATGACTCTGATTGTGATCTTGCCAATTTTTTTGATGATTGTGAACATGTTGTGACACTTGTAGAAGACTTAGGAGATGTTGATGTGATTAATAATGATGTGCCTATCGTCCTACATAAGTCACAATCTGATGGCCTTCCACCCAACCTAGATTTGGTTTGTACCCATATTGTCAAACCGATTTTTCTGAGAGTCCCTAATCTAGGTTTGGAACTGTGTGCTTCCCAAGTCCTTTTGGAATATTTTGCATCTAAGTATAATATCTTTGAGGAGCCACAGTTGGAATTAGCATGTTTGCCCGTCCCTACCAAAGTTCATTTCGAGCTAGACCTTGTGCATGATGAACCTCCAAAACTGCGAGATTTTGTATCCAAAATTTTATCTGTTGAAAAATCCAGGTTTGGGGGTAGCTCATTTTGTTTCACAGCTTCACTTGCATGCCTATCATATTATTATTGTGTGAAGCTGTTGAAACCTCTACACTTTGTCTTTTGGGTTGATCCTCAACTCTTTAGATTGTTAGTGTATGGTGAATTTTTTGTATATAATCCAGTAGATAAAAATTTTAAAAATCCTTTTGTTCCTTTTGTATATATTTTGCTAATCCAATATGATCTCGGCTGACATATGTTGGATTCTTGCCTTGAATAGCGGAGTTCTAATCTTGCTTTCGCCGAAATCGGGTATTCTCTTTCCTTTTTCTCTACTCAACATGATCCTCTTCATATGTTGTATTATAATTTTGTTCATATTTTGAAACATTGAGGACAATGTTTAGTTTAGGTTTGGGGGTGAAAAGTAGATACTTTGATAATATGCCATAATTGAAAACAAGAACTCCTTCTTTTTGAAAAAATTTAAAAATTCCAAAAAATTAAAAAAAAAAAAATATATGTTGTATGAAAAAAAAAAATTATTAAAAAATCATAAAAAATGGAGCTCATTTACCTTGAAATGTTGACTCTTGTGCAAATATGTAATTATTAGGAGTCTTAGTCTAGATATTTAGGCACCCTGATTCTAGCACAATTCACATAGTGATAAGAAACTTGCACGCGCACGATCTACCAATACATGTATAGCCTCGATCTTCAAGGTGTTTGATAGGAAGTTAGATTGCCAATCACTTTAGAATACTGAATGAGACTTGACTAGCTTGTTCTTTGGTTGGCTGGGATAGAAGTTGGAGGATACGTTAAGAAAAGCAACCATAGAATTTGACCGGATGCATTCGATAAGGGCCACCTCTTGCTAAGAGTCATGTAATTATGTTTTTCTTTTTGTTCATGTATCAAAAGTGTCATTTTGTTGTAAAGATCAAAGTTATTTCTTCAAAAAAAAAATCAGAAAAAAAAAATTTAAAAAAAAAAAAAAAAATCAATCAAGTATTTATTCCATGTTTTGTCATGTTAAAGACAATATTCTCTCTTGTTCCAAAAATAAAAGAGAGTAATCAATGTAAATAAGAGTCATGTAAAGAGTCATCTTTTTGTTGTAAATAGTCTTGTAATAAGCAAGGAGGGTGCAGCCATCGATGTATAACGCGGGTAAACTGAAATATCACCAACTCATTGAGTGAACATTCACAATTCTCGTAAAGCCGGACAGCTAGCTTGGCTTAGAATTCGGTTCTTAGCCTAAAAACTATCTCTTGGTGATTAGTAGTCATAACTTCAGATCTTTCTTTACACATGTGTAGATACACTTTACACTCTTATCACATGTCTTTATTTGTTATCAGTGCTAGGATTGTGCCTTTGATAGCTAGATTGACATCTCCATTTTGCTGTGAGCTTAAACTGACTTGCACATGTCACATTTGATGGAATCTGAGCTTATATTTTGACCTAGAACTTTGTAGGTACGTTCTAAGCAAACCTTCACGAGACTTCACTCGTCCACTAGGGACACTTAGTGGTTTAAAAGGCTTAGTGCATACGCTAAATGCATTCGAGAGACCAGCAACAGTGGTATAGGTAGGATTTCCTTAGTTTTGTTTTACTTGAGGACAAGTAAAATTCAGGTTTGGGGGTATTTGATGAGTGCTAAAAAGTGCATATTTCTATATATTTTTCTTGGCATTTAACTCATCTTTTGTGCATTAATTCTACATTTTATCCCATATTCTGTATTTTCATTGTTTTCAAGAATAAATATTTTTATTAATTAATTTTGTATTTCTAGGTTGTAAATAAAGACTAGATGAGTTGCGGAGCAGAAAAGTGGTGAAAAGCCGGGAGGAATTACACAAGGAAGCCGCGAAGAGTGTTATGCACAAGACCAAAAGGCTAGAAGTGGGCTTGAAGAGGAAGAAATTGTTCTTAAAGAAGAAATGGGCTCAGAATTATCCCAAGCCCAACTTATCTCCCAAACCAAAACCCAAATCCATAACCCACTTCTCATGTAGCCGTCAGATTGGATCAATATCATCATCCAACGGTCGCCTCCTCTTCGTGCATCAAAGTCTGAAATTCCTGACCAACACTACAACACCTAACTCCATCTCACGCCGTTAGTTTCGTTGTATCTCTTCATCCGACGGTCGCTGAAGGCTATGTTCCATCTTATCGTTGGATGCATTTCAGATGTATCGATCAAACGCCTATCACTCGCCTAACATCGAAATCTGATGAGCCCGCCTCACACTCGAACAACCTAACCCTATACCCATCGCCAAACACTCCCCTCCTTCTTTCCATCGACTCTATCTTCTCCATTCCTCTACAGACGCCATACCACCACCTGCTCCGCCACCAACTCTCTGCCACTACCACAACCACCACTAACTCCACTTACCACCAACCCTAAGTCCATCATCACCTCTATGTCTCTCAACTAGCCTTTTCAATTTCACATCGCCCCAAACCCTAGCCGTTTGTGTGTGAAATTGGAGAGAATAGTTGGTAGGCATCAATGGACAAATTGAAGGCATGGGAAGACACAGAAGACGCAATAGAAGAATGGGTCGACGTTATTGAGTGTTTTCAGAAAGTAGGTATGATTTAATTTTGATTTCTTTGAAACCCTAATTCTGATATTTTGGGGATTCTAGGGTTAGACGTGTGAAACTATAAATTGAGACCTTGGGTTGTTGTATAAGGCATACCTGGACTATCCAGTGTGTCATTAGGTTTAGGTTTAGTCTTTCTTTGTTTTCCAATTTCAATTTTTGCTTCACTGTTTAGTTCTTAGGTTTTGTTTAAATTTTAATATCTTTAATTCAATATCAGTTCATGTGAATGTGTTGTTCAAATTCTGTCAATGTTAATCACCATGTTTGTTATGTTCTAATCCATGTTATGTTTGTGTTAAGCTCTATGTATGTAATGTTTCTTCACATGATCATGTAATTTCCCTGTTTAAACCTTAGAGAATACCATTGAACCATGATGGTTAGCCATTAGGATAGTTTTTGTTGAACTCAAAATAGCTTAGGCTAGTTAGATTCCTAAAAGCCCAACTGACTTGTGATTAGTGGTGCTGTAAGAAGACCACTAATGCTAGGGGTCAGTGGTGGCTCTAAGGGGTTAATTAGCTACATTAGTTAGTAATCCACTGCCTAGTTGACCTGTGATTGCCTGTGCCTTAAACAGACAGCCAATACTAGGGGTTAGCTAAGGCTGTAAGGTTAGTTAACTAGCCATATGACAAAAACCTGACCTAGGCAAACTAGCTAGGTGAAAGAGAATTCTCATCCATCTCCATACACTTCATTCCCATACACAATTTCTCTCCCATGTTCTGTTTTGGTTAAGTTTTTCTTATTCATTGCCACTGATTTTTCTTTGTTCCTTTGCCACTGTCACTCACTGCTTCTTTGGCTCATTGCCACTGTCACTAGCTCAGAATTAGCTAGGAAACTTCAACTCACACACACCTTGTCTCTGTGGATCGACCCGTACTTGCACATTTTCCACTTTCGACACCGTGCACTTGCGGTTATAATTTGTAGGACCTTTTAGAAGCCTACCAAGTCTCCTCCTCCATCACTGTGTTCATAAGAACACACGTTAAACAACACCAAATCCATCACTGTTTGTTTGATTAATTCAATAAGTTAACTAGAAGTCTATAACAGGTAACCAAAATTTCTTTGATTATGATTATTATTGTGAATCTGTGATGTTTTTATTATTTTTTTTAATTTTAATTTTGATTATTATCTTCCTTTTGTGTGTGTGTTCAGTTAAATTTAGAATGAGGAGTGAATTGGGTACCCGAAATCTCGATCTATTTGTTCTGAATCTTCTGATTCCTTAATCATTTGATTAGGTAAGATGCAATCTGGATCTTTCATCTGTATCATTTAATTTGAGCTTCATTAGTTTGATTATAAGTTTATAACATAATGATTTGCATGACCAATTCTAGGATTTTGGATTGTTGTTGCATTTAAACAGCTAAGCTTTGTTTTCTTGAGAAACATGTTGTGAATCAGTAGTATTGCGACTTATTTGCGTTTTGCAACAATCAATCTTTTGCCCTGTAACCATACATTGTTTAGCAGATGTACATGTTGCGTTCATTCCCAAGGTGTATCATTGTAGGTTGTTGTTAGTTTTCAGCCATATTATTGATCTGGCATGCACAACTTTTTCTAGTCCTGTAACTCTTGTTGAGTATTTTGGATTGTACCATTTTGATGGACATGAATTGTTTGGATAAAGTAGATGTTCCATCTTAACCGATTTATTTTGTCATCTGGAATTAGCTGATAATGTCTCCATGTATTTGTCTTTCTGACTTCAACGTTTTGGTTGGCGGTGTCGTAATTTTCTCGGAGTTAATAGTTATCTTTCATGATGATGAATCCTTGTCGTTTGTTTCAGACAATGTCGACTTGGGAACAGCTTGTGGACGATACTACCGTGTTTCATGCATTAGTATCATTGATCCAGGTGAGACGGAAATATCATTTGTCTTCATATGTTTACTGAATCTTCTTCATTTGCCTGGCACTTCTTTTTCTTTTCCGTTCTGTTCTCCTGGTGATTCTGATATCATCAAAACCCTTCCCTGTGACCAGTAAGCGAAGAAAGCTAGCGGATGCAATCGATAGATCCAGAATTTTTCTTGTTTGGGTTGACTCTTTTTCTATCTAGTATGAGTTGAGTTATAGTTAAATTGAATCAGGCTATTTCAAATTTGTAAGTCCGAAAGAACACATTAATACTGAATGTTTTTTGGTAACTGAATCTGAAAGTATGTTCTTGCACTTTATGAATGTCGTGTGAGACTATTGTTGTGTGTTTTCTTTATAACATTTCAACCTAGAACTCAATTTGTCTGGAAAAATGACAGGAAAATCTGTCTTTGAATTCTGACAGAAAGTACCGATTGGTACCGAAACCGTACCTGGTACCGTACGTGTACCGAATGGTACCGGAACCGAGGTACAAGGTACAGGTACCGGTCCAAAATTTTGGAACCGAGCCTAGGGAGGTACAGGTACTCGTCCTGGGCAGGAACCGAGCCGAACCGTACCGTGTGCACCCTTAGTTAGGTGTGTTTTCATTAGTTATAGCTCTATTCATGTTTAAAGGAATGTTACTTTTTCGGAAACAAAATTTTATTTTTCTGAGTCTTTGCCTTTTGACACTGATAACATTTCTACTTCTTCTCCTACTATTCCATCTGGTTCTTTAGAAAATGTACCTTCCAGTACTATTGTGACTAGATCCATGAAAGGAATTTCAAAACCAAAAATTTATCATGATCTTGTTATGCATTCTGTTTCAGTTAAACATCCAATTTCAGTTGCTTTCTCTTCCTTATTGGATATTCCATATGAGCCAAAATCTTTTAAAACTGCTATACAACATCCTAAGTGGCAAGTCTCAATGAAAGAAGAAAATCAAGCTCTAAAAGATAATGACACATGGGATTTAGTCAAACCAGAACCACATACGAATATACTTGGCTGCAAGTGGGTATATAGGATTAAGTTGAAAGCAGATGGTACTATTGATAGATTTAAATCAAGGTTAGTTGCTTTGGGATACAATCAAGAAGATGGAATTGATTATACTGAAACTTTTAGTTCAGCAGTGAAATCCACCACTGTAAGAGTAGTTTTGGTATTAGTAGTTACAAATATAGAGCAATATGGAGCATTAAATAATTAGATGTGTCAAATGTATTTTTGCATGGTTATTTGAATGAGGATGTTTATATGGTTCAGCCACAAGGTTTTGTTTATCCAAACTTCCCTGATTATGTTTGCAAACTGAAAAAGAGTTTATATGGTTTAAAAAAGGAACCCAGAGCCTTCCTTGAAAGATTTAGCACATTCTTGGTTCAATTTGCTTTTAAAATATCAATGTGTGATTACTTCATGTTTTTTTATACTTCTTCAACTGCTGTGATGATTCTCTTACTTTATGTGGATGATATAATACTCACTGGTAGTTCAGATGATTTTATGAGTACTTTGGTTCAAAAATTAAGTGCTGAATTTGCAATGAAGCAATTGGGTGACTTGAATTACTTTTTGGGAATAGAGGCTGCTAAAACTGATGATTCTATACTTCTAACACAAAAAAAGTATACCCTAGAGTTATTAACTAAAGCTAATATGCTTCATTGTAAGCCTTGCAATACACCTGTAGTAAAGGAATCAAGAGCCTCTATTCATAATGGAATCTTATTGGATAATCCAGAAGAATATAGAACTATAGTTGGTAGATTACAATATCTAACTCTTACAAGACCGGACATAGCTTATGGTGTCAATTATGTATCTCAGTTCACGCATGCTCCTACAGATATTCATCTGCTTTTAGTTAAAAGGATTTTGAGGTATTTAAAAGGCTCAATTGGTTTAGGACTTGTTTTATGAAAAGGGGATACAAGTTCAATTACATCTTTTACCGACTCTGATTGGGCTGGATGCCCTGATACAAGAAGGTCTACTTCAGGTTATGAAGTTTTCATGGGAAATTCATTACATGGTCAAGCAAAAAAACAACCTACAGTGTCAAGATCATCTGCAGAGGAAGAATATAAGTCTTTGTCAGTTATGGTTTTTGAGTTAGAATGGTTATCAAATCTGTTTAAAGAATTACATATTTCAGTTACTTATCCAATAACTGTAAAGTATGACAATACTTCTGTTATTTGTCTAGCATCTAATCCAGTGTTTCATGCCGGGGAAAAACACATAGAATTCCAATATCATGTGGTAAGGGATTTGGTGATATCTGGATTTTTGAAAGTTCAACATATTGCTTCAGAAAGTCTGCTTGCAGAGTTATTCACAAAGGGGATTTGTTTTCCTGCATTCTCTACTTTGCTACAACAACTGTTGGGTATTTCACTTTCACAATTTTCTACTGATGATGATGATGTTGCTGCAGAGGTTATTTCACCAATTAATGAAGATGGTGTTTACTTTACAGGCTTTGCTTCTCAGTCTTTTGTTGTATCTTAAATATTTTAGAGGCTTTACTTCTCAAGTTTTTTTGCTTCTCAGACTTTACTTGTTTTTTGTCAAGTTCATTATTGTGCCTGCCAGTATCAACTTGAGGGGGGCTATTAGGAATATCAGTCAAAGTTAGTCTGAGTCTTTGTCAATATTAATGATCAAGTCAAGTCATAGTATAGATGACTTAAGTTTGTAATAAATACTCTTTATTGTGTCTGAAAATAGTATGTCTGTATTTTGAGAAAAAAAAATTTATACACAAAACTTTTCTTCTATGCAACTTTCTTAGTTTTCACAGGAAGTCTCGTGTTTTTGCTGGTAAAATTATAAATCTTACATTCTTCAAGAACATACAATATGCAACTTTGACATTCATTACACAAAATCCTTCTTTTACATTGATAAGGGCTTATTGGGTACTTTTTGGGGAAAGTTTTGTCATTCATTACCGTTCCTACTATTATTATTGAAGGAAACTCATCCAAAATCCATCAAAATAAACATCAAAATTTATAAATCTTCTTCCAAGATGAAAATCGTACTCCAAGAACGTGCAGTTTTAATCGAAATTTTAATACATTACCTTACAACTCTATTTAACTGAATTGACGAAAGTATGTATTAAAATATGTTATCATTCTCATCCATCTTTGTTCACATGCCCCACCCAAATGTAATAAAATATGAGTATCATTGAAAAGGGTCATCGATAAGAGATAATAAATCAAACACAATAAAGAAGAGAAGATCTTAGCGTGATTCGGCACTAACACCTACGTCCATGGAGAAACCCATAAGGGTGATGATATACTATCGATCCAGAGATAATTCTCTGAGATGGTTATACATTTACACAAAACTCTATATTTATATAGTTGAGAAGATATAAAATATCCTTGAATTCAATGAGATATTTATGAATGTAAAATATTACAAAATACCTTTAAGATATTTGTGCTGTTATTTGCTTCTGAAATTTTATGAAATTGACTGCTTAGTTTAATAAATGATGTAGAGGAAATGCAGTAGATGTCTTTTGTTTTGAAATCTTGAAGCGATACTTGAAAATTTCATCTATACTTCCAACAATCATGCTTGATTTGTTGCTGAGTTTGGAAATTCTATTAGGTCCAACTCCTATTTACTATGTCAAATTGTGTTCGTATCTCTATTTCTTTGATTTTGATGATTCTAATGCTGTAATTTGAGTTTCTGATTCAACAAATCTGTTAGTAGGTTATGTTATTTGCCAGAAACTGGAGATTTTACTGATAGGATTTTGAATTTGGGGCAAAAAAATTGGCAGTGAAAACCTAATAGAGTACCGTCTATGATGTTTACTGCAACAACAACAACAAAATCAGCTGTCTTTAAACTAGTTAACAGTTTTAGTTTGAACATGCTACTTATAAGTGTCGATTGTTTTCTTGGCTTAGTATTAGTGGTATGGAATTGTTTTCTTAAAATAACCATTTATAGTTTTTTTTTTTTTGGTACACAACCATTGATAGTTCAATCTCCTTAATTTTGAGTTTGTGAATTTTGCATTTCTTTGAGGAGATTTTCCGGCCTCTGCAAATGAGAATCCATCTTTTAGAGCTAGTTGACAAAGAAGTTGGTGATCCAACTTTCATTTTCAATGACGACACCTGTGCTTGTTTATCTTTCTTTCATGTTTATTGCTTCTGAATTTTACGAAATTGGTTGCTTAGTATGATAAATGATGTAGAGAAGAGTGCAGTAGATGTACTTTTGTATTGAAGTCTTGAAGAGATATTGGAAAAATCATCTATGCGTCTAACAATCATGCTTGATTTCTTGTTGAATTTCGAAATTCTATAGTTTAGTTAGGTCAAACTCATATTTTATTGCTGAGTTTCGAAATTCTGTTGTTTAATTAGGTCGAACTTATATTTACTATGTCAAATTTTGGCTACATTTCTTCTTCTTTGATGATTCTGATGCTATAAATAGTTTTTTGCATCTGAAATTGTATGAAGTTGGGAACTTGGTATAATAAGTGATGATATATGTATATCGGTAGAGGAGAGTGCAGTAGATACTTACGTTTTGAAATCTTGAAAAGAATTTAATACTTCCCATGTCATGCCTGAAGAATTTGGAAATTCTATTGTTTAGTTAATTTGAACTCTTATTACCTATGTCAATTTTTGCTCACATTTCTTCTCCGATTTTGATGATTCTAATGCTGTAATTTGAGTTTCTGATTCAACAAATCTGTTAGTAAGTTATGTTATTTGCCAGAAACTAGTGAGACTACTGTTAGAATTTTGAATTTAGGGCAAACAAATTGGCAATCAAAACCTAACAGCTAAAGACCTAAAAGTATGCCTTCTTTTTGCCAGATAACGGTTAAATGTCCATTAGTTTCATCTATGAATTTACCTGCCACAACAACAAATGCAGCTGTCTTTAAACTTGTAAACAGTTGTTGTTTGAGTCATGCGATTTACAAGTGTCGATTGTTTTGATTGATTCATTTTTCTCACATGGAGTTGTTTTTTTACGAGATAACCTTTGATAGTTCAATCTCCTTACTTTGACTTTTTGAATTTTACATTTCTTTGTGGAGAGTATCCCGCATCTGCAAATGAGAATCTTTCTGTTAGAGCTAGTTGATAAAGAAGTTGGTGATCAAACCTTCATATTCAATGACGAGACCTGTGCTTATTTATCTTTCTTTCATGTTTATTTGCTTCTGAAATTGGTATTGCAAATGATGTGAGGAGAGTGCAGTAGATGCACTTTTGTATTGAAGTCATGAATAGATATTTGAAAATTCATCTTTACTTCTAACAACCATGCTTGATTTCTTGCTGAATTTTGAAATTCTATCTTTTAGTTAGGTCGAACTCATATTTTTTTGCTGAGCTTCGAAATTTTGTTGTTTAATTAGGTCGAACTCATATTACTATCTCAAATTTTTCTCACATGCTATAATTAGTTTTTTGCTTCTGAAATTGTATGAAATTGGGAACTTAGTATAAAAAGTGATGATATATGTATATCGGAAAAGGAGAGTGCAGTAGATAGTTTCGTTTTGAAATCTTGAAGAGATATTTGAATACTTCCAACAATCATGGCCGAAGAATTTAGAAATTCTATTGTTTAATTAGGTTGAACTCTTATTTCCTATTTCAAAGTATGCTCACATTTCTTCTTCTTTGATTTTGATGATTATAATGCTGTAATCTGAGTTTGTGATTCAACAAATCTGTTAGTAGGTTATGTTGCCAGAAACTAGAGAGACAATTTAGGGGAAAGAAATTGGCAATCAAAACCTAACAGCTAAAGACCAAAAAGTATGTCTTCTTTTTGCGAGATAACGGTTAAATGTCCATTAGTTCCATCTATGAATTTACCTGCAACAAAAACAAATTCAGCTGGCTTTAAACTAGTTAACAGTGGTAGTTTGAGTCATGCGACTTACAAGTGTCGATTGTTTGTTTGATTGATTCATTTTTCTCACATGGAGTTGTTTTTTCGAAATAACCTTCGATAGTTCAATCTCATTAAGTTGAATTTTTGAATTTCACTTTCTTTGTGAGAGTTTGCCGCCTCTGCAAATGAAATTATATGAAATTGGCTACTTAGTAGAATAAGTGATGATATATATCTGTACAGGAGAGTGCAGTGGCACTCTTTGTTTTTAAATCTTGAAGAGATATATGAAAACTCATCTATACTTCCAACAATCATGCTTGATTTCTCGCTGAATTTGGAAATGCTATTGTTTAACTAGGTCGAACTTTTATTACCTTGTTTCTAATTATTGAAAATGATTCCGATGCATGACCATCAGAGTGTAAGATTTTAGTTCTTTTATCCACTAAGTGTTCATTCGAATCGTTCCTGGTCTGTACTCCATTGTACACTTTTGTATGGTTCAATATAATCACTCTCTTACTTTAACAGTTTTCTCCATACAACTCAGAGTTTCTCCATATTACTTTAACAGTTTTCTACATATTAGTTCTACTGTTTGTTTTAAATTGAAATACCAGCAGTTTGACAGTGTTACGGTTTTTCAGGAATTCTAAAAGCTGCTTTTGGTGTTACTCATGGCTAACGAATCATCAACAGATTTGAGTAAGGGGAGCTGCATGCGCTATTTGTTATAGCAATTGCCTATCATAATCTTACTGCAGTATGCGCTCGCTGCTTCTCGAGGAAAATCATTTGACTGGCTGTGTGTTCCTTTTCTTAACGGAGGAGTATCGAAGCAATGTATCAACATCTATCAAAGTGTCCTCTAGGAAATTTGTATGCCGAAAGAAGTCTCACAATGCTTGAAACCAGAGGTGCGTGCTCTTTTAATATTATGATGGAGGAATCTTATGGATAAAGGACTTTATGTTTTTAAGATATTATTAACTTGGACAATATCTGGCTTGTAACTAGTATTTTTAGATAATATTAGGAAATGTAGGATTGTTTTGTTGGAGTTATCTGTATAAAAAGCTCCATGTTCTGATGTTATGTAGCCTTGGATTTCTAGAGAATCATATCATAAATATGTGTTTTAGATGTTTTTTCTGTTCTTCTTTGCTTGTGCAAAAACATCATTTCCAATGGGCCTGTCTGAAAATTTCGCATTTGAGTAGTTCTTGTCATTAATTCTATCTATACAACATCTTCTATCCATCTATTTTTGATGTATATTAAACCGCCTTATGTTTCTTGAAATTGAATTGCTATAAAGTTTAAGATGCGCTTGATTCGGATGAGCAAAGAATGAGATTCCTTTTCAATCATTTTGGTTATGATGGTAGACTACTGATATTGTATTTGCGGCAGATCATGTTTGAATGACCTTACAAGTGTGATACCCCTGCCTGTATAAGTCCTGGTACATCTTGTAGACGGATGCAAATACAGATATGAAAATAAGATTTATGTAAAACCTCATAGTTAGCGTTTGCCGCAGATCATATAACTGTATGTTGCAATATCATTCAAGTTAAACTTCATTTTGTGCCCAACATAGATATACCCATTTATGTGATTCTAGAAGGGTCTTCCTGTATATACCCCTAAAAACACTAATGGTACCCCTTGTTAGTTGAAGAAGTAGTTGGTATTCAGTTGTCATGAAATTTGAGAAAAAATCTGAAATTATTTATACATTTACCCCTCCGTTACATAACCGTGGCAACATCCATCGTTGGGTTTTGGTCTATAAAGTTTCTTTTGAAGTCGGCCTAAGAATCAACAGGTTTTAAAACATAAATCCAGTCCAAAGATCTATGAGATCGAAATCGCTACTTTTGTTCTTCTGCTTATTCCTTATTATCAATCATATAGAGCTAGTACGAAGAGACCTACAAATTTAAAAAATAAAAAAAAAAGCAGTTCAAAGATTTACTCAGATTTACTCTCTGGGCTACCTGCATATTACATCAATGAATGTGATTAGATTAGATTCTAAAATTCATGAATGGGATTAGATTCAAAAAAAAATTTAAACTACCTACGTATTTTCATCTTCGAAGAACGGGATTAGATTCTAAAATCCATTTTTATCAAATAGGGTGCCGGGTCAAATAAACTTTGAACAGGAGACGAAGGTTTGTAAACAAAATGAAAAAAAATCTGTCTTGCTTTGATTAGTTCTTTCGATTTTTTTGCTGCATCCGGCTCCTCCATTTAAAGATTCATAAGAGGAGTTTTTTTTTTTTTTTTTTTTTGGGGGGGGGGGTTTTTTGATTTTCAACTCCGTATCTTCATCTTTGATAACTTGATTTTTATTTGATGAGAACGATGACGAACCAATCGAATGTAATGAAAAGTAGATTTTAATCGAAATCAGGTTTGATTTAATTTAAATTATTTGATCATCGCCTCCATTTTTTCTGCCCTAGAAAAAAAATTTGGACGAGAGAAATATATTTTGGGGGTACAAGTATCTAGGAATTTAAAGGAAATTTTTCTATTATACACCCATTTGATAACCTGTTTTCTAATATGCACCCGTTTTTTTGGATATTTCTAATATACACCCATCATCCATAAAAACATTAACTAACAGCAAACACACATCTAGCCGTATATCTAGTGATTGGAATGGACGATAGAGATCTTTTTATCTTACAAAGTTACGGGTTTACCCATAACTCAGAAACAAAAAACACAGACAGAAGATAAGATTTCATTTTCATTCTTTTTCTTCTCTTCATGAGACACGAATTGAGTTTTTGTAGCAAAATCAACGATTTTCTAACTAGAATAATGATCTATAAGATTTCACGGCGCGATGAAGAAAATACCAGGGTGGAAAAAGAGGAAGAGGTAGGGTTTTCCTGAACTGAAACCCTAATTATTTTTATGTTGTTTTTGATGATTTTTAAGATCTAATTGATGAACCCATCTCTATTTTAGTTGAGTCTATCAAGATAGATGTTTAATTTTCTTAATTTTTTCATCTTCTCTCGATTTAATTTAGGGTTTTATTTTCTAATTTTTTTGATTTGATTTGGGGTTTTATACAGATAGTGTTATATATTGAATTGATTTTGTTTTAATACACAAATAGTGTTTTGTATTGCAGGTTGTGCTATTTATTGATTTGATTTTGTATTTATTGATTTGATTTTGTTTCTAAGCAGTGCAATTGTTCCGTATAGGGATATTAGTGTTGATGTGGTAAATTCTAAATTGTGTCTATCTTTCCCCAACATATGTAGAGACCTGATTCATCTGAAAATGTTTGAGGATATGGTCCTTACAAGATTATGGCTTGGTAGTAGACAAAGGGTTAATCTGTATTGGTGGGCTGATGACCCAAAAATGCCAGAATACTTAGAGATGGATGAAGATTTTGATAGGTTTTGGAATGAGGTTGTACCTAATAAAATGGGTTTTATTGAACTTGGAAGTGTTTGTAATGTGTGCTGAAGATGAGTATGATGCAGAGATGAAGCAGTCAGTAGTTACACCAAAGAATAAAGTTCTATGATGAACCTAGAGTTGAAGTGAAGACTAGAAGATGCTCCAGGTGCAAGGTAGTAGGTCATAACAAATCAACTTGTAAAGTAGGTGAAGTTGGACAAAATCCAAAGGGAAAGAGACCAAGAACTCAAGTAGATGCAGCTGATTTTAGTTTCTCATATCCATCACAACCCAGTAAAGCAAAGAGAGTGAAGAAGACTGCAGGTGAATCATCTAAAGGTGCTGCTGCTGCATCCAAGAGGAAGGTGACACAAACTGTTTCACAAACTGTGACACACCCAAAGTATGGATTTGTTTCACAAACTGTCACACAATCTATTCAGACACAGGGAAAGGCTAAGAAGACCAAGGAAAATTGATTATGTGAATGTTAATCTTTCGAAAAAGTTTGGATCTGTTTCTTTTTGGGTTGTGTTGATTCAGACTTGGAAATGTTTATGTTCTGAACAATTTCACTGTTTTTTTAGATTGAAAAACTCAAGTGTTAGTTTGGATTGAAAAACTTTAATATAAAATGCATTTTTATTACATAACTAATTGCAGATAAGTTTACATATGAAGTTTTCATTTTAGGTTGTGTTGATTCAGACTTGGTGAGTCTTTATGGCCTCCATTCATGGCTAATTTGTGTGATTGAATGCTGAAATACGATTATGATTCATCACTGGTTCTTATAGCAGTGAAAAATATGAAGAATTAGGGTTGTAATCGTGGACGTTTATTTAAACGCACAAGATAAAGCCGCCTGTAAAATGACAGTTATTGTTGTAGGTCATGTGACGTGCACGTGCACGGTTTTCTGAGTCGACTAGGTTATTAACTCGGTTGAACTGGATCCGAGTTTGTCTCGTAGGGATTTTGCAGTCTTTTTCAAGTGATGACAGTTGTACGACAGCTACACAGATAACAGCTGTTAGCCGTTTTATTCAAAAAAAACAGATGAAATTCTTATTTATCCATTTCATTCCCGCTCAAAGGAAAATGAAAATGCGAAAAATGTTACTACTGTCACAATTAATGACTTTCTCACTTTTTATCCATTTCATTCCCGCTCAAAGTTTGTGCCCTGGTCTTGTTTTTGATTATATTTTTTTGGCCTCCAGTTAAGCGGGCTTAAGCGCCAATTGGGAACAACTGAATTGTTCTCTTTGTTTAATTTAAATTCTTAGAGCAATGGCAAGCATTGCTTTGGTTGTTATGATGATGATAATGACCATTTTCCCTGTTCCTTTGATGGGAATGTCAACTGATGCAATAGAAGAAGGGGTTACTACATCTTCGGAACTCACTTGGAAGATCAAGCGTCTACAAAAACAAAAATAGAAGAGGTTTCTATTGTTGGGTGGTATTAAATGTTACGGCGTCTATCTCACTAATCGATTTTGCTTTCTTTATGGGTGGTCTTTTTTTTTCTTCTTAATGAATTGGTGGTTTCTTCATGATTTCTCCCGATTCTTAACAAGGGTTTTCCAAAGGGATGGAAACCATTGAAGTGACCACGTCTGATCACATATCTCTATACCTAATCGCTGAGGGCTTGGCAGAATCGTTGAACATGGATGTCAGTTTTGGAATTACAAGTCAAAAGGATTGCACGAACACAATGAGAAAAATTAACTTGCACCACCAATTTTTTGTTAGTTTATCGCATTACCTTATATGTACATCGTTTGGATTCCGCAGAAATAAAGTGCATTATCCCTGAAAAAAGTGTTTTTAGAACGGGTAGTTTTGGTTGGACAAAATTCATGCATCTTAGTGAATTCCATGACCCTGATAAAGGATATATTGTGAATGATGCTTGCATTATAAAAGTTGAGTTTACTTGTAAGATGATAGATGATGGTGTCGTGAAAGGGAGTAGTATGCTACGAAATAAAAGAAGAAAGACAATAGAGAGATGTGATGGGTAATTAAAGAAGCTTAGAAGAAGTTCTACTAATTGCAGCAACGATTGCTATCAGAATCAGAAATTTATCTTGAAGATTTCAATGTCTATTAGTTTGCAATTACATCCTTAGATATGTTTTGAGGCGTAGAAACTTGATGAAATGCTACGACATTTAAAGGTTTCAAATTGCTTACTAGTGGTTTTGGTCTGACATGTGCACTGGAATCACTGGTTGTGGTAAATTTTCTCTGTCAGCATTTGATATAATTTTCGGGATTAGATCTTTGGTTATATTTTCAGGCCTAATGTTAAAGTGAACCTTAGTCATCTCTGCCTTATGTTTCTTGAAATTGAATTGCTACTACTTTTAAGTTGAAATTGAAATGCTACTACTTTTAAGTTCGGAAAATAGATCATTTGTCCAAGTATTTGTAAATCACGGTTTAAATGGACGGGTAAAAAATAGTTTGGGTGAAATGGTCAAAAAAAAATAATAAGGTTTCATCTAGCTTAAATTTAAAAAATATCAAGGATGAAACTTGATACATCCTGTTTAAATTAAAAATAAGAAAAAATATTTGAAAATAAGCACGATGAAATTGGTTACATCCTACATATTTTTACATTTTTGGTCATTTAAACAATATCAAAATCTAACTGTCCATTTCACCCATAAATTATTGATTTTGATATTTTTAACCAATTTTGTGTTTTAAGTTTTATGGATCTCAGATTTCAAACGATAGAAAAAAAAACTGTGAATCCTTTTCAATCAATTCGTTTCTTCAAATTGAAGAACATTTAGACTTTGCTTTTGGTACAAGTATTTGTGCCTTTCATGTTGTTGTTTAGATTTTCTGGCTTTTAGCTATAAGACAAAAACTTGTGAACAACTGAAGTAAAAATAATTTTTTGAAATAAAAATCATTTCCCAAAATACCTACTACACTACACTTTTCGTTCAATAGTCATTCTGAAACTGACATCGATACAAACTTATAGCTGTCTAAAATTTGCTACTCTCACTTTTAATGACTTTTGGACTTTCCTTTGAGTTTACTCATGTCACTCCCGCTCAAAATTAAAACAGTTCAAACTTCGTTTAAGATTTTGGAGCGTGAATTCCCGCCAAAAAATTAAAAAAATACCGCTAAAAATTTCATCTTTGGTATTTGTATCCCCTTTATTTACAGAGGAGAAAATATAATAAAATCCCGAATTGTAATCCCTTTTCATCTGTTATCTTGTTCCCATTTCTATACTTGATCATTCATTCACTATCATCAAGTAGTAACAACATATCTTTATTAATAATCAAACCCCCATAATCAAATCAATGGCATCTAATAAGATAATGAATCGTTCCTCAAATTCTTCTACGAAATTCGATTGGAAGATTGAAAATTTTTCAAAGGTGTCTCATGAACTGCTTGACTCTGATGTTTTCTCTGATGTTTTCTCCGTGGGTGGTTTCAAATGGTAAGCCATCTATCTTAGGAATCAATTTTTTTTTTCCTTTAAAAGAATTGGTGGTCTCTTCATAATTTCTCCTGATTCTCATAGGAAAGCAAGGGTTTTTCCAAAGGGATGGCACACGGTGCCTGATCACTTATCTTTGTTCCTAATCGCCGAAGGCTTGAGAGAATCGCTGAACATGGAAGTCAGTTTTGCAGTTACTAGTCAAACGGATTGCTCGAACACAATGAAGAAAGGTATAATCTGGATTATCTGTTAGTTAATCGCATTCATTAGTTCTCTTAATTACGTTATTGTATTGTCTGGATTCTGCAGAAATAAAATGCAATATCCCTGCATATAGTGCCGAAATTTTTGCTGCGGGTATTATTGGTTGGGAAAAATTCATGCTTCTTAGTGAATTCCATGACCCTGCGAAAGGGTATATTGTGAATGATACTTGCATCATAAGAGTTGAATTTACTTGTGAGATGATAGAGGATGGTTCCGCTGTCAAAGGGAGTGAGCCGGACAAGGTTTCTGAGACTAAAAGATTGCAAAGTAAAAGAAGAAAGGCAAAAGGGGGGATGAGTACTTAAAGAAGCTTAGAAGAAGTTCTACTAATTGCAGCAATGATTACTATTAGAATTCAGAAATTTATCTAGAAATAGGTGAAGATTGAATGTCTAAAAGCCTGCAATTACATCTTTAGTTAAGTTTTGTGTTCTACTAACTCAGGTGTACTTTGGAATCACTGGTTGTGGCAGATTATCTTTGTGATCATTTAATGTAATTTTTGGGATTAGATCTTTGGTTATATTTTACGGCATAATTTTAAAGTTAACTCCGCCTTATGTTTCTTGAGATTGAATTGCGATTTTATAGTTTTACGGATCTCAGGTTTCAAAAGATAGGGAAAATATGAATCCTTTTCAGCGGATTCGTTTCTTGAAATTGAATGTCCTTAAAAGTGTTGTACCCCTGCCTGTATAAAAGAGCAAAAGTAAAAAACATAACATTTCAGATTTTTGCAACCACTTTAATAGGTATTGGTTTTCTTAGTGTGTGGTAATTTCAGGTTTTTCCAGTAGTAATAAAAGAGGTCCGTAATTCATATTGTGTAGTGTACCCTCAGTCACCAGGACAAAGTTTTTTCCTAGTGCTTATCAACAACAAAAACCAAAAAATACTGTTGTAGTTGCAGGAAAACCTACGACCACACCCAATATAATTATACCATAATTTAAGTAATCATAATGAATTTTTTATTAACTTTCAAAAATTATTATTGGATATATTTATTTTACAATGATCTTACAATGACTTTACTTGCTCTCCAAATAAACTTTCTCTCTCCTAGTTTCTTGTCTAACACTCGCTAAAAGATCTCTCTCCTCTCGTAATGACTTCTTTCCTTTATATAGTGATTCCTCATAGTGGATGACAGCTAAGAGATCCACTATTTTCGGAATCACTGTGCGATACATTCGCTCATTTACAATCACTCACTCTCGCACAAACTATACCTCGCATAGAACATCACACTTTACTCGTGATTTTGCTGACATCATCCAATGCGTCACTTCAATCTTGCCATGTGCGATCATCCTCGCTTACATCAGATAATCCTTACTTCGCATACTTATTGATATGTGTGATATTCCACTCCTACATTTTTCCTCTTCTCATTTCGCTTGCATTGTGAGGTGAGCGATATGAGAATTTTACATCCTATAATATCGCATGTGTATATCTTTTCGTATTCTACCTTGCCGACATTCCTCCGGAATTCCAGTTTTTCTTAATTACGCGTGCATTTTTAACCGCTTATCATTTGACACGTTCTTTTAACCACCTGTTTTTATCCATTCATTCCTCGCATTAATGAAATCTCGAAAAATGGGACTACTCTTTCCTTATATATCTTCCTTCGTCTTCTTCTTCCTTCTTTCTATTTTCTTGTTTCATCTTCTTTGCTACTGTTTTCTCTGATCAAAGCTAATTTCATCAACCAATTTTCTTTTTACCCATCTCCATTCCCATTCTAAAAATGGCTCCTGCTGGCAAGAAAATGGAGACAAAATTCAACAGATTGAAGAATGCATTTCATTCGAGAGGTTATTCACTTTCTCTTCCCCCATCATCTGATTTTTCATCCAAGCTTAATCTTGATTTGATCAATTCCGATCAATGGAACAATCAAAGAGTTATTGCTTCATTGGGACAACTTTCCATTCTTCCAATTCCTCTTTTTAACCCAGAAATACCCATATTTTATGAAATTGTCGTTGATGCTCGATTCGCACGGGGAATATTCCAACTAAGTGGTGATGCAATCAGAATAGTATATGAATATTCTCGTCGCACAGCTGGTTTAGGGACTTCTTATGCTTATGAAGTGCGAAAAGAATCACATCGTGATAAGGTTATTGATCCTACCGAATACACTCTTGATAACTTCTTCAACAATTATTATGTTGCAATTATGAAGAGTAATTTGACTAAATGGGCCGTTCGGTTAAGAAGATGAGACGGTATTGCTGAAGATAATAAGATCATGTGAGATGTTGATTGGAATGACAAATATAACAGTTCTGCTCGCAGATCTAATGACTCAAGCTGGCTTAATTAAGGTCCTTGTATTTCAGGTAAAGCTGAGGATGGCTCTGATATACCTCTTCCAGATAAGTTTTCTTCTTATGAACCTTGGAAGCTTGTTCTTTCCGAAGCAGAGTCAAAGAAAGTGGTATGGAGCTTCGCATAAATGTTTTTAGTCTCGCATAAGTTCCTTCCAATTTCGTATAGTCACATAAATGTTATCAATCTCGCATAATAATCCCATTTCTTTGCAGGCTGCTAGGAGGACTAAGATTTCACAAAATGCATTAGCTTCGCAGAATAAGGAAGTAATAAACACTCTTTTTTATTTTAACAATATTGTTGCCTCTGTTTCTTATCTTGCTTGTTGGCGTAGGTGAAGTCTTTAGGTGATAAGACCTCAATTAAAGGCAATAATATTCCTAAAAGTCCTACATATAAAGCTTCATCAAAAAGGTTATCTTCAATGGATGAAGTTTCTAGGAAGCGTAAAAGATATGATTCTTCCTCAAGTT
Organism: Papaver somniferum; assembly: GCF_003573695.1. NCBI lineage: Eukaryota > Viridiplantae > Streptophyta > Magnoliopsida > Ranunculales > Papaveraceae > Papaver > Papaver somniferum. Next base: position 9,084,449 of record NC_039366.1, read on the forward strand.
CGGAGTCTAGTGAGGATGATACTCTTTTTTCGGATAATTCATCAATTCCTTCTTCTTTGAAAGAGTTGTCCAATCTTTTCGCTGGACATCTTCTGACTTCTGTTGATAATGAAGAGTTAAATCGTGCTTTCGGGAATGGTTTCTAAAATATGCGACGCTCCTACTTTAGATGATCCATCTCTTCGTGGAGCTGCCTCTGCGATAAATCCGAACCTCCAATTCACAATCGGCTCTTTGGTAATATTTGTAATTTTACCTTTTATCTTTTCTTTAGTCTTGCTTTATTCCTAATAGTAATGCTTCCTTTCATTCTCGCAGGGAGCCCGTTTATCTTATGTAATCTCTTCGGACTACCAGGAGACTTACTAAACTTGAGAAAGAAAATGCCAAGCTTAAAGCTGAGAATTCAACCAATTCTGATTTGATTCGCAGAGCCCGAGAAAGAAATGATGATGTAGCCTTTATTTTCCTTGTTCTTCTATTTTATGCAATAATTCGCATTTCTTATTTTGTTATATTCGCAGACCTGTATAACCTTTCGGATGAGGCTGCCAATCTTCTTGATGGTGAAACCCTTTTAGAACACCTTAATTCTTCTTTAAATAATTATTCCTACCAAGGATTTGAAAATTTGAGTTTGGAGTAACTAAGATTGAAATATGCTGCTCTTAGAAAAAGCCATAGATCTTTACTGACTACATTTAATAATTTTAAACGTTGTCTTCATGAGAGCCAAGAACAAATTCAAATTTTGGAAACAAAGAAGAATAAGCTTATTGATGAGAAAGATGAGATTGCTCTTAAGGGTGCGAAAGCACTAGAAAAATTCCAAGAACCCATTGTTGAGGTTCAAAAAGAACGTGCCTTAGCTTTGAGCGAAAAGAACATCCTTGTCGAAGAAAGAAATTTAATTCGCTCTCAGCTTCTCATAGAATGTGAAGCTGAATTTAGTTGGGCTTCCAGGGTTTTGAATGATGCTAGAGAGAATTTAGCTATTAATGTGAGCCTTCAAGCTGATCATTCCGCATTGGTTAAAGACATTGTTTGCAATTATGAGGGTGAAATATTGCTCTTTTAATACTTGTCTTTTCTTTGGAGATAACACTTTTTTTAGTTATATATGTGTCATAACCTGCTTATTCATATTTCACAAATAAGGAGAAGAATTATCTTAAGAAGATTGAAGAGTTAGAAACTCGCTTAGCTTCTGAAGAAGAGAAGAATTATCCTCGAAAAATTGAAGAATTAGAAACTCGCTTGGCTTCTGAAGAAAAAGATTTATCTGCTCGCAACTCTAAATATCAGCAATTGAAGAAGAATTTTCTCATCATGGTTACAAACAATAGCAATGATGCTAACCGTTCTCGTGAAATGCTGTTAAGAAAGTATGCGTTGAGAATAACATTCCTCTTACAAAGTATAGATTTCCAGACTGATAATGAACATATTTCTGATATTTCAGACATTGAAGAAGAAGATGAAGACTCTGAAGAAGAAACAAGTGGTTCTGAGGCTGAGCGAAATGAAGAAAAGTAAAAGATAATCACTTTCGCTTGTTGTTAATTGTTGTAAATATTTTTCCTTCTGAATATGTTCATGTAATCTTAAAAATATGAACTTTTCAAGCACTAACTTTCACTTCTTTAATATAAATTCCCTTTGTTCGTGTTCATGTCCAAAATATAATTCTTTCGCATGTATATGAGTCTATCAACTGGGGCAATTAACATTCCCTTTGCATTCCCATTCTTGCCTTTGTTAATTGACACATCTTGATAGTATATGAGTCTATTTTATAATTCTTTATTCACTTGGTGCGAATATGTTCGCAGTATCCTTTTTCCCTGTAAATTCCTACAAAACAAAATTATTATAAAATTTTATATTTCTCACAAGGTCTTATTTTTTCTTCACATGTAAAGGTCTTATCTTGCCTCAATTTTGTGCGATGATATCGCAGGCCGTCTTGACATTATAGTGTATCGACCCGTTGATCTCATCTTATCTTCTTCTTGTATTATTTCATCTTCAGGTTTTTCGCATAAATATGATAAGTCTTAATACTCCCTCGAGTAAAAGTTCTCATGACATTTACGTCTTTTGACACAATTCAGCTCCCTAATGGAGGGTGTCGTCCTTATCTTCCCCCTGATTGCCCCTTCAAGGAAGCTTACCTCTACCGGGTTAAGGTTATGGCTTTTCCCATCTGGTTAATTCAGCAATCAGTTGGTTTCACAGTCTCACATCCCAACACCGATGAGGTTTATGGTTGCGAGACCGCACCCTAAGTGGGGTATCTTTGGACCGAGTGCATCATAGTAAGGACTTGTCAAGAGTGGCAAGGTACGCTCCAGACGCCCCGGGCACTCTTGACTCAACCGTGTACCTCGGCGCCCTGATCGAGTTTCTGCACTCTTTAGGAGAAACTTTCTCACCTTATTCTCTCAATCTAAGATTATTATCTTAGACTGAAAATTTAAGGTACCTCTCCCGGATGGGAATTTTCATTTGTTCTCACCCCAAATCTCCATGACTCAAGTTCCACGGTCGGTGTTGCTTTCCCTTGAGTCATGCTTTCTAGGTTCCTTCGACTATGACGTGCGATAGGCCTTAATTTTTTTCCTCTTGCATGTATGCGAACTAGGTTGCACGCCACATCCGGATTCCTAGTCTATCTTGATGAAAACTATCATTTTTGTTGCCTTTTAGTAAGGTCTTATTATAAAGATTCTAATTTTTCTCTTCTTGACATGGTATTATTTATTAAACTAGAATTCATCATTCCATTTTCAATTTTTTGAATTTATACAATTCACACCGAAGTTTGCTTACAGTATAGCAAATATAAAGTTTGTAAGGATCATTAGTAGAGGCTTAAGTAGAGTTGATGATATCAGATAGAGTTTGGGAAATAAAATTCACATTACCCAAAGCTTAGACATATCCATTCCTCATATTATTCATTTATCCCCTTCAGTTTTTGTATCTCCTTAAGCTCGCAGATGCTTTGCAGAATATTATTTCTCATAACCCTTTCGACCTCTTCTTTGCGATGACCATCGCACACTTCTTTGCTTTCTTGAAAACACGATTTCTGCCTCTGTATTCTTTCGGCTTCTTTAGAAATAATATTTCTGGTTCACTTAGTATCATTACCCATATAAAATCCTTCTTAAGTATTTTGCTTATCTGTTTGTCCAACATTATATACTGCGTCCACCATTAACCTCTCAGCTCTTTGACTTTCTGCAGCATGCTTTTTCCAATTTCTTCGCTTACTCTCTCTTTCTTCACATTTGTCTATATCAATTTCTTGACAGTTTCTGCTTTCCATTGTATGTCCTCTTATAATACCAACACCTGGGGTAAAGGAAACTTTATGTACTGATGAAATGTTGAGGCCACTCCTAAGATACTATGTAACCATGGCCTTCCTATTAGAGCATTATAGGGCGATTCAACATCCACAACACAGAATACAATTTTTGTTGGCATATTTTGAAGAAGAATTCTCATAGTCACCTCACCTTTGGGTTTGTTCGCAGATCCATTGAAGCCGTAAATTTTTTATGTTGACGGGATCAACTCATCGTCCCTTCCACCCATGGTTTTTTATGTACGATAAAATAAAATATCAACTGAACTTCCAGTATCTATTAATATTCTATTTATTCCCAAGTATTTGCTTCATCTTCTTCATCATCTTCTACTTTAGGTTTCGGATTAATTCCTAATCTCACCACCAATGGACATTCATGCGACTCCCCTCCTCCTGGTGTTTCTTCTGCATTAAATGAGATAGTCAGTTTTTTCCAGTCTTTCAATGGTGAGACTTTCGCAAGATTAAGAATTTCTCTTCCATCAGCATCCCTCGCATACACCCTACTTAAGATATTGTCATTAAAATCTTTTATGTTTCTGAATGAATGTACAATTGAATTACAATAGAGGTTCTTCGCTTTCGCACCGAATTCAATTAAAAATGTATTCTTTACTTCCTCCTTTGCATATATATTTCCTCCCGATGGTGGTGGTGGTAAGTTCTTTGGTTGCTGTGCTAAAAAATGATCCAATTTTCCTTGTTCAATCATTCGCAATATGATTTTCCTCACATTTCTGCAATTACTTGTTGTGTGACCATGAAAGCGATGATATACACAAAATTATATGCTTTTCCTCCCTGGTGGTTCATTCCCTACATTATGTGGTTCTAGAATTTCTTCCATTAGGATGACATCTTTCCATACTTTATCTACTGTAGTCTTAAGCTTTGGAAGATTCATTTGTTCCCATACTATCCTTCCAGTTCCTTGTTTTTTACTGTAATATGGTTGTTGTCCTTCTGAACTTTCTGGTGGATTATCCCTTATTTGAATTTTATTACCCCCTCCATGATTTTGGAATTGTGTATTTCTATACTCTTTGTCAAATTCTGCTTGATCTGCACTACCCATGGCTATTAGCTTTTGTTCCATCTCTGTAATATTCCTTCCTTGGTTTACCTGCGATGTATTCGCAACAATATTTGCCAGTCTTGGAAGTAAACTTGCATTTCCACCTTTCGCATCAGGTACTGCAACTGGGTATGACTCCATATCTCTTTATTTCTCCTCAAGTGCTATTTACTCTTCTTGAAATTCGCACAACTTTGACATTGTTATTGTGTCCTTTATCCTAAAGATTTTTGTATATAATAAATATGTAGCGAAAAGAGCATTAATAAATGCAAGAATAAGGTGTCGCTTATTTACTCGTCATCCCATCTCACTACACATGGTTCTCCATCGTGTTGTCAAATGACGCAAACTCTCATTTGTTCTTCTGCGAAGTCCAAATGTCGTCTCAATCCCTGGTATTGACATATTATTACTGATCCAATGGATTCTATTGGTAATCCTTCAAACCATTTCAGAGCTTCTCCTTCCAGGCTCGCGGCGAAATATTTACACATTACTGCATCATTGTTGTCCCACTGCAATAAAGATCGTGTGTAAGCTTTCACATGTTGAATCGCATAGGTGCTCCCATAAAATATGCTAGTGAATGCTGGTAAACTGCATTTACACGATATCACTTCCCTTTGAATCTTCTTTGGAAAGGGAGTTTTCCCAGCTTCCTCCACTGCTTTTTCTAATTGTCTCCTTCCACCATTTTTTTTTGCAGACATCATTTCTCTTAATTCCGCCATTTCTTTAAGAATTTCTTCACTGAAGCTTTGGTCTATATCTTCGCGCATAGGTCTTTTTAATATTTCTTGCCTCAGTCTATTCTCATGATTATTCTGACGTATTGCCTCTTTTACCTCATATTCTTCAGCTTCTTCTCTCCTTCTCCTACGCCTGTCAGTGTGCATTTCAATCAGTGTTCTATCATTCCGTTCCTCTTCACCTGTGCGATCATGTAGATGTCTGGACATTTCTCTTTCTTGCGGTGCAATCCTTCCTTGTTCTATATCATCCATGCGATGATTTTCGCGCCTCCTTACTCGATTATCATGATTATTTTGGCGTAATGTTTCTTGTAATTCTCTCTCTTAAATTTGTTCCCTTCTTCTTTGTCTATCTCTTTCATTCCTTGCACGTGTAACTTCCCTTTCACGCTCATTTTCTTCTGTTAACATTTCTCTTCCATGTAGTATCATTTGCACTTGCCTCCGATCCTCTTCTCTCTTTCAAAATCATTATATGTGCGACGTAGAAGTTCACGCGGATGCTCATATCGATTAGTTCCCAAACCTTGGACTATATCCCTTCTCCTTTGTTGGTCATGTATATTATCATCTATTTGCATATCTTCTTCAATAGCTTCCATGCGTTGTCTTCGCATAGGATCTTCTTGATTCGATCTACTTTGCCTTGACGAACTCCTGCTTGATCTCGACCTGGATTGTGTAGCACTTGTCGATCTCTGTTCTTGCAATCTAAGATTCTTTTCCCTTAATTCATCATTCTGACGTATCAAATTCGCACACTCTTTATCTTCTCTTCGTCGTTATGTAATCAATCTTTGTCCAAGCTATGCAATTGTCATATTCTCATCATTCCCCTCAATTATTCCTGTATCTCTAGTTCTTTGTATTTCCTCTTCAGTCGAACTTGTTTGCGAAGTATGAACACTTACTCTATCATAATCAATATCATTATTACGTTCTTGTTCACGCTGAGAACAACTGGATTTTTGTTTCCATGATTTTGTTCTATCCTATATTCTTGTTGATCAAGATTTGTAATTCTTCTTCTTTCAGCAATTCTATTACTCCTTCTGGCTGTTGTTCCCTGTTCAATAGTAGATCCCAGTCTTGCCATCTTCCATTTCTAGATCTTACTTTTTCCAAGATTCTATGGATTTACTACCAGGATTTATCAACCAAAGATGTTTCTGGCACCAAAAATGTAGTTGCAGGAAAACCTACAACCACACCCCAATATAACTATACCATAATTCAAGTAATCATAATGAATCTTTTATTAACTTTCAAAGATTATAATTGGATATGTTGATTTTACAATGATCTTACAATGACTTTACTTGCTCCCCAAATAAACTTTCTCTCTCCTAGTTTCTTGTCTAACACTCACTAAAAGATCTCTCTCCTCTCGTAATGACTTCTTTCCTTTATATAGTGATTCCTCATAGTGGATGACAGCTAAGAGATCCACTATTTTCGGAATCATTGTGCGATACATTCGCTCATTTACAATCACTCACTCTCGCACAAACTATACCTCACATAGAACATCACACTTTACTCGTGATTTTGCTGACATCATCCAATGCGTCACTTCAATCTTGCTATGTGCGATCATCCTCGCTTACATCAGATAATCCTTACTTCGCATACTTATTGATATGTGCGATATTCCACTCCTACAACTGTTATTGCAAGATCTAGCACCAACATTGCCAAATTTAATAAAAGAGCAGCTGATAATTATTCTTATGGGGTTGAGAACTTCTATCATAAGAAGGTGCAAACGATGGTATGTTCTAGCAGTAGTGGTACTAGTTGTGCTGAATAAATCCTAGATTATATATGCTGGTAGCAATGCTAATAATCATCATAATGCTAATGATGCTGGCCGAAATTCTATGGTTTCTTCGAAGTGGATATCCTCCTTTTCAGTTATAAACTTATTATTGATCATCAAAATGGAAAAGGATTTAAACTTCTTTTTTCTTGGTTCAAATTTGTTGGGATATTATAATTTGTAATTGTCAACAGTAGGAAAATGAATGCTCAAGAATCCCAGAGAATACTATTCTACTAGAGTTGGGAAGGTCGGCTACTGTAGTGTGCTGACTTACAGGTGGCCGTGAGGAAATTTAGGGTTGTACGATTTTTAATCTCTAAATTGAAAATGAAGATTTAGACCTTTGCTTTTAATTTGGTTCAACAAGTTGTTCCATAATTAATTCATCATCATTTGGTTTCAAAGTCTTGTTGCGTCTCCTTTTATGATTTTCATGCTTCTAGTAAAATTAACGGGCCTAGACCCAACTTGTATGCTCCTAAAAGTCTACCACATTGTAGTATGTTTCTCAAACATCAATGTCCAAGCACGGTTATAAAATACACGGCCGAGGGTTTAGTTAGGGGCTGAATTGGTGAAAATGTCACTCTTGGAATTGAGTTTTCAAAAGTGCCATCCTAACCCCAAACCTACCAAAAATGACACTATATGACATGTATGCCCCTGATAGTAGAGGACCTTTAGTTGTTTAATATTATTTCCAACTTTCAAAACTTAAAATAAGTGTTTTTTTGTGTCGTTTTCAGTGCAAGGGTCCTGAAAAAAGGGTCAGGACCCTTTACATAAATAAAAAAAATCTTATTCTTTGAATTGAAAATTTAGAAATAATTTTTCTTAATGGTATTTAAGTATTAGGGGTCTTTTAAAGAGGGTCTGGACTCTGAACTACACCTTTCTGGACCCCACTCTAGTCTTCTAATAGAAATAAAAATATTAAAATAAGATAATTTTTGTTAATATTTTATTGTCATGGTCCAGGACCCGTTACTGGACCCATTACTGGACCTTGGGTTTAATAATAAAATAATCTTGTTAATGGAATTAAATAAGATTTCATGGGTCCGGACCCTCGGCGTTTAGGGCCTGGACCATGTCGCTTCAGACTAAGGACCTTTCTATCTTGACCACCTAGGCGCCATGTAGGTGCAGGTAGGATGAAGGAAGTGGGAACCTTTTTACCAGGGTCTGGACTTTTGCCTTCTATGTCGGGACCCTTCGCTAAGGACCTTTCTCAACTCGACCACCTAAGCACCTCCGTTGTCAGATGTGTTTTATTTAAATATAATTCTTTTAAGTATAATATTATAAAAGCCTTCTGTCATTGGTCAATATAAGCGGTGCTTTTCTATTGGTTAACTTGGGCGGCAACTTTCTGTTGGTTAATTTGTGCGGCACCTTTTAATAATTCTTTACCCTCATTTGCTCACTTTTCTTCTTCTTCCTGCTCTTTCATCTTCTTGAGGTTCTACTGCTCTATCAGGGACACCTCTTCTTATTATTCTATTTTTGTTCTTCTTCTTTCACCATCTTATATATTTCTTGTCCTTTTTATGGTGTTCATATCATGGAAGCTGCTACACCATGAAAGCTAGGGTTTTATATTTTACTAACCATCCAACTGAGATAGAGAAGGAAAGAGCTATATACGGTGTTCAATAGGTGAGCTTAACTTCTAGCTCTTTAAAATTTGATATTAAATTTTGTTTAATTTCAATTACAAACTCAAAGTTTGGGTTTTTAAATATGTACATTGGGGATTTAAATCCATGTTTATTTATATAGTTTACAGTGAAATAAGGTATGGGTTATCTTTAATTTTTTGATTTGGTTACTTAATTTATGTAGGGTTTATGATACAGGATGATCTTAATTTTTGCCTTTGTTTATTTAGGATGTGTTACTGCGGCTAAATTTTTTTATGGTTAGGATACAGGAAAATAGTTGGTTGAAATAGGCATGCGATCTAGTAGATCATCAGTATTTGTAATCAAAGGTTAAGTTGTGTGATTTCAATGTTAATTTAGGAATTGATTGGTAATTCACTTTTTGCTTAAGAAGTTTATATTGTATATAACTGATAGTATGTTTTGTGAAATGCAGTTGCTTTTAGAACCCTAAATTGTCGTCGCCATAATGATAATCAAAGTTGTTCTCATCCACTACAATGGTGAATGGGTGCACAAAGAAGGTAATGATGACTACAAAGGTATGACACACCTTGCGGGGGTACCTGAAAAGTACACTTTTGAGGATGTGAAGAAGAGAGCAATGGATGTTTTAGGTTTCGTGCACAAACCTTGTTTTTGATGTGTATGGCCTCATAGATGTCCCGGGAACCTCATTCAAGCAAAGGATTAATATTGTTAGTGAAGAAATGTTGAATTTTTATGTTGTCCAGGCATGTGGAGTCCCAAGCTTTTGCGCAATCAAATATGGAGAAGAAGTAAAAGTAGATATTCCTCCCGTAACTCCCAAAACAACTACTGGAGATTAAAGCGGATCCAAGATGCTTCCCCACACTCCCTTGACCCCTCTTAACAATCTCACATCGAGTTCCAGTGAGGATTATCAGTCCAAGAATGAAACCATCAAGAGAGATGGTGGTGTGAAAGGTACGTTTATTTGTCCCTCTTATTATTGTACTTTTGTATTATGTTTTTGCTGTCCAAATAGTCACACTAATGTTGAATGTTTTATTTTTCAGCGAGTACTAGTGGTCCAAAGGCTAGGAGATGTATTGACCAGTAATGACTCCATCATCCAAGAAACTCCGTTGTCTTCATGATGCGCCAACAACTCCAGCGTCGGTTTTGGATATTCCTAAACCCCCAAAGGATATGAAATACAATGATCTACGTGTGGGTAACACTTTCAAAAGCAAGGGGGAGCTGAAACTTATACTTGCAATAGCCAAAGTATAAAGAAATTTTGAGTACATAGCTTTTAAATCCGACAGCCAGAGGTTTATTGCCAAATGCAAAGACAAGATATGCGAGTGGCGTCTGCGATCAGTTCCCTTAGATTCTTGTGGGTGGTGGAAACTCACAGTTGCAAACGATGTGCATACTTGTGAAAGCAACAAAAGGACTGACCCTGAATTAAGAACCAAAGCTGTCGCTACTGGAATTGCAGAGCTTTTCAAGCACAAATTCAAAAAACTAGATGCGGCCTTTACGCCCAAACAACTGGTTAAGGACATAAAATGGATTATGGAGTGATTATCAATTACCGGCAGGGATACAACGCTTGCAAGCGTGGTATTGAGCTGATCAAATTAGCCCCGATGAATCGTACCAACACCTCGTTGGTTATAGTCACATGCTTGGTGCTCGTACCAAGGGTACTGTTAGCGAGATTGTAACTGATTCGGATGATTCTTTTCTATATTATTTCTTTGCTTTTGGAGTATGTATTGAAGGATTCAAAAATTGTTTCAGACCCACATTTGCGGTTGATGGTACACATCTTACAGGGACACGCCAAGGAGTTCTACTGTCAGCCGTTGGAATGGATCCCGACGAGTCGATCTATCCTATTTCTTTTGTTGTTGTTGATTCAGAGAATAATGAATCTTGGGACCGGTTTATGATAAAGTTAGTCGGAGTACTTGGCGATAAGTATTCTATGAATGAAGATGTTGTTGTGGCAACAGACAGGCACCCATCGATCGGTAGAGCCATAAGGTTGGCATTTCCTTGTGCTAATCAAGTATACTGCATCCACCATATTTCAGGTATTTAACAAGACTTTATAGACTATAAACACACGAGTTTTTTGTTTAAATAGATTTGATGTTAGTTATCTGAATGGATACAACGTTAAACTTGATTTGTGTTTAGTGTAACTTATCCGACTGTAGGTCTTTATATGTGCGTATCTATATAGAGTTATGAAGTCAATGACAATAGCATCATATTTCATATAATGTGCTTGGTACAACATTCAGGTCCATGACAGTAGTACCAGGGTCGGCCCTGAGTTTTTGCTGCCCCAAAGCCTGAGAAAAATTGTTGCCCCATTAGAGTGTCTCGTTCTCATTGATTGTTTAATCTGATTGGGATTTGTATTGCATATCCACATCGTAATTTGACATCAAATAGGGATGATTTAACACTTCAAAATTCTATATTTTCAAAGCACTGACATGCCATACAATTCATTAATCCCAACCTATCAGATACTACATGGGCAACTAAACTAAATCCATTGTACATTACCTGCAAATGCAACTCTTCCATCTGAGAAAGAAGTGTCATATTTGCATCAAGTAAAATATTTTTGCGTACTTGAAGTTCAGCTAGTGTTAGTTGTTCATCAAGTAAACCATGATAGGACACTTGAAGATAGTTACCATGGACATTAAATTTTAAAAGGATTCACACAAAAACAGTTCCATCGTACCTAATAAAAAAGACTTCAAATATAAAATAAACTAATCAGACATTATCTTAAACCATTCTTCATCACTTTTCTTTTCAAGTTATGCGTTCTTGTGCCTTCAGATATCACTCTTCGTTGCACCATTCATCAGCTCAACAAGGGAAAGATCTTGAAACAAACTCTGTCCAAAATTCTCTTCCTTGATTCATACGCCGCTGCCATGATAAGGAATGATACATGATTTGGGGACTGAGATCCTTAACCTGTTGCATTCTTCACGTAACTGGCAATCCTCCGTTAATAACTCAAACCACTCCTTACATAATTGGCTACCGTTTTTTATTGTGTAGAAATTAGTTACTACACGCTTAGCAATAGGTTTTTTAGAGTCAACAAACTCATCACCATCCGACGCAACACCATTCCTCCCATATATGGTAGTATATTGATTTCTTGTTCGGGAAGTTGAATTAAGTGAGGTTACGTCAGACTGTTGAGGATCCTGCCATTGTTTTCGGATGATTTGAGATAAAAACTTATAAACAAATGTACCTAATAACAATGATTTTCTTTACCCTAGAGATTATTAAGCACAAACGAATCTGAATGATGTCCATTTATACTTATGTTGGCAAACATGTAGAATTTAATGCCAACTAAATATAGCTGGCGCCTCTCATGCTCACCTCTCATGTGTAACTGAAAAGAAAAAAACAAGCTGTTTTTGACTAATTAAAATTAGTCAAAAATAAAATTTGTTTCATTTTTTTCACGTTTCCCAATTAGTCTTCTGTTGGCAGCTTATGGGTTGTGTTACCTTTCAAAAACAAAAGAGATAAGGAAGAGAAAAAAGCAAATTTAAAGCTTGTCCCATTCTTGGGTAATGTACACACATTGACAACATTCCCTTCAAATCCTCTCATCCATACCTGAAAAGTGATAACCAATTTCTTTTCATCACATTAGCCACAACACCTCCATGCCATAAGGGGACAAACCGTTACCTCCATCACTATTAAAAATTGTGCATAAAAGTGGTCCAACAAGGGACAAATTATTGCCTCTCTGACTAAAAAATAAGTGCATAAAAAGGTCCAATAAAGGACAAACTTTTGCCTCTTTGACTAATAAAGAATGTGCAGAGGAAGATCCAATACGGGGACAAACGGAGTCTACAATTCTATACATACATATATATATATGTAGTCTACATCCAATACGGATGAGGGTTCTTCAAGTATGTATTTAACAAATCTGGATACTTCTGCCAATGGAGTTATGTCCTGTGAGGAATGGTATGACGCGATTGAAGAAGGTCGTAGATTAAGAAAGGAAACAGCTGAGTTAGGTTTTCAAGTTACGTCGTTGCCACCTCTTGGAGATCTATTACACCATACATACAATGATCTGGTCAAATGTGTTAATTCTATAAGAGCTGAGAATAACACACTTAATAGGAGAATGATTAATCGGAAGAAGTATTCTGCTCTACAGGGGACTAATATGTAACTGGAGTGGTAGTAAAATCAATCATTTTCTCTTGCAGTATTATGGTAAAAAAAGTTTATTTAGAGCAATGTTATGTTTGAGTGGTAATTTAGTATACCTTTTATCTTATGTTCAGTTTACTTGGTAGTAACTGAAGTTGTTGTACAAGTGCAATGCAGCAGGATAGTACTTCAGACTATAAATTTACGAACAATATCGCAGTTCTCCAAACAAACCATTAGATTACGACGATAGTAATCAGTTTAATATCTAACACCATTAACAACCTTTAATATCCATTGCTACTTTGTTGCTCTCCCTTTGTATTCAGCGAGCTTCATACTGCACAACTGCGACAAACAAAACCATCAGCTTAGGTTTGATCCAGAACAAAATTATCAAAATACATCCCGAATCAGACGAACATACATTTTCATAAAATATAGAAAGGTATTTATCTACCATAATTCAACTTCTTCAACATAGTTTTCTAAGAAAAATAATGCATACATGATGTTCAAAATGTTACCATCTCAAAGGGGGTTAAACACCCATCAAAATTATATTTAGATATCCCTTTGTTAGCAGAAAAACCATAGTATCTTTTCTATAATTCATATATTGGTCAACGCCTAACTATATGCTGGGCACTCAACAATCATCACACAATAAGTATATATAGCAATAAGGTATACATACTTCCAATAAGGAAGTATATACATTTGCAGGTCTAACAGGAAACTGGCCACTAGTTAGTAGTTACAAAGTTCCTTCCAATAAGGTAACAAGAGGATTACACAGTCCTAGCAACTGCCCCTTTTTTCTACATAAGCATCTACATACTCAGCGGGTTGAGACACTGATGGGGTCATTTAACCCTTAAGTGGAGTTCAAGATCACCAGGCATTAAATCGCTATTATAAAGAGTCACATAAAGAACTCTTCAGGAGTTTCAATTTCTTTCCTTACATTCTCAACCTGCAAAAACAACAAACAAACAAAAAATATATGTCATCAACACCAATCCACAACTTCCATATCAATTTCTCAGCTTCAGTTGAAGTCCTTACATTCACTAGCTTCAAATTGGAGTCCTTCAATTTCTTCTCAGCTTCAGTTGGGCGTGTTTCCATGTTCTTAACTTAGTTCTCTATTCATCTTCAGATTCATTTTCTTTCTTTAGTTTCTCAACCTGCAAAAACAACAACAAAAAAAAAATCAAACCAATACATAACTTCCATATCAAATTAAAGTTCAAGTCATTCAATTATATAACTAACCTAACAACAAACCGATAAATCCCATATTAAAACCTAACTCCATGCATCTGCATAAAAATACCAAAAAAAAAAATTGGTTAAAATCAACAAGCCAAACCTAACATCAGTATTATACAAAAGGTAAAAATCACCTAAATCGAATAAAATCAAGTATACCCGATATGAACTGTGACTAAAGATGTTGAGATCTACCTGTAGAAGATCTGAACTGCAACTTAAGCTGTTCCATCTACCGGAAACCAACCATAAAAAATAATTGTTAAACCCCCATTAAGAAAATTGACCAGTAAGAAATCAAGAAGAGAAAAAAAAATTAAATAAAAACCCTAGTTGTACATGCTGATTTTGTAAAATCAAACATAACTACTGCACAATTGAGAGATGTTGAAGGTTAATAATCATAATGAATTTTAATGAGGTTTTGTCATATAGGGCTTAAATGGTTGGTAATGGTAGAGTTCAAAGAGAGGAGGAGATATTTTGGATGCTCTGGTTCTCGTTTGCAAATGAACTGATGAAGAGAGAGGGGATACAGCAGGTAAAAGTGATAATTACGGTTATGGTTTGCTTATATTGGTGGAAACGGTTGTAATTACTGTAAATCTTTAGGGAAAATTCGCGACATTTAGGGTTTCTCCCTAAATCGATGGCCAATAACCATCTATTGTGTCTCATACAGATTAAGAATCCAATGGTTTACATAAACCTATTTGTTCATACATATCATGAAGTTTGTGTTTCTTTGCTAAATTGTGTTTCTTTGTGTTTCTTTACTAAACTCAATTCGTGTTTTCAGGGTATTAACAACCTTCATTATGACCAAGTATATTAATAAATGTCGTGTATATTTTAGTCCACGTCGATATATGGATCATATTTCACATTGTCAGATTTCGAATTAATAGAGATGAAATATATCATATTACAACATCTCGGGTTCAAAGATTACTAGAGTTAAAACAGAGGTTCTCATTTCGATGAACTGAATATGAAATATATCGTATTTCGACATCTCGAGTTCAAAGATTACTAGCATTGATCCACAAGGTGTGTTTTGAATCAACAGAACATTGTTCTGAATCCACAAAACAAGGTATAATCTCAAGAGATTTGTGTTGTTAATCCATAAGAACAACAAATAGAACACTTGAAAATTCACAAACAGAAAACAAGTTCATTTTCAAACAACAAATAGAACTTGATCATAGTCAGGTGATGAGAATCTATGCTCAAAGAAATGCTCTACTTCATTCAACCAATCAAGGAATTCTTCTATGTGTAACTGTTCATTAAAAGGTGGAAGATCAACTCTCATGTTGAAAACACCATGGTTGTCTTCTCGTTCTCCTACATTTTGTCTGCCTCTATCATGTCCTACACCACAATTGTGCGGAACCATATCAATAATTTCTTCATCACTGGAATCATCACGATTATGTTGGCCATGTAAATCACGAAGAGGACGTTCTCTATCACATATTTGATTTCGAACCATCATCTCTGTCAAACGAGTCATGGAAGTCAATAACGTCTCTACGGACCTCATCATTTGAGCTTGAGTGTTAGAAATCTTCCCTAACGTCGCAGCACTCTCCCGAACATCTTCAGTCGAGCGGTTGCCACAATCTCCATCATTGTTAGAAGCCATGAAACAAGGATAAAACCTTGCTCTGAATCCAATTGACGCAGCGGTAACGATAAGAAATAGCCTTGAATCCACAAGGTGTGTTTTGAATCCACAAAACACTGTTCTGAATCCTGCACACAAGGTATAATCTCAAGAGATTTGTGTTTTGAATCCACAAGAACAACAAATAGAACACTTGAATATACACAAACAGAAAACTAGTTCCTTTTAAATTAACAATCATCAATAATGTTTTACAAATAAGGATCCTAAGATTAAATACTAGTAGGTAGTTATAGGAAGTTAACACACACATTAGACACACAAGATAAGAAACTGAAACTAGAAACTGAAACTATTGTAACTGTCAGGTGTGACTATCCTTGTTCTGCATCAGTCTCTCACATGGATGAACTGAGGATGGATTATATGAGTTCTTATCGTCCCGGGTTCTTATGTTCTTGAAAATACACAAACAGAAATCCAGTTATTCTCCCATATATTGACTTTCATTCCATCACCTATTTCCCAAATACTATTTTGTTCAACTAAAATTAATCCTTTGTAGATACATTTCCACATCCAAGAGCTAGATGAAAGGATTTTATCTCTAAAAGTAGAGTTTCTCCGTGTTCCATTTTTTCTATTATGCTTTCAAACAATTTTATTTTGGTTTTATCTACAAATAGAGGTGTTCCTAGATAAGAATCTTTCAGGGCTCACTGGAACAAAAGGTGAAATTAGGGATTCAAGAGAATCCACCCAAAAAGGCGAAGATAAAGATAGTCTTCTTGCAATAGAGATATTATTATCATATAAAGATGGGGAATCAGTATTTGGTACCGGGTCTGGAGAGTCCGACCCGGATCCGACTTCAAGAGTAGTCATGGGACCTGCATAAGCTTGGTTTTGTGTTTTGTTTTTTTGTTTTTTTTGAAAAGACCACCAGGGAAGGGATAGAAAGCCACAATTAATTTTGACAAATCAAGACAGAACTAGGTTGCATGCAAAATATATCATTTTTCCGCACGTCCTAGGTTAATTAAGACTGAGATACTAGGAAGAGGTAGAGCAAGCTCAAACAGCAAAAGAAGGAGACAAATCAGCAAAAAAAGATTATAGGATCCTGAGATGATCTCTCTCAGGATAGATATAGAGACGAACTAAGCATGTTGAAAAGAAAAAGAGATTATAGGATATGCATGATGAAAATATGATTTACTATTCGGGAATGATTCGGAGAATTACTAACTAGGTTCTGTTGGATATTTTTACTACCTATGTATTCTATATTGTTTTTAAACTTTAGTGGATTTTTATACACATTTTTCCTACCTGTGTATTCTTAGTTTTTAAATTTCAAGTCACCCAAACCAGTGATCTTTAGCTGACACTAAGCTGCTAACTACCTTCAAAGAACATGAAGTAGATAAAATATCTAATCATCAATTTTTAGAAGCAGGCACGTTTAAAAGCAGAGACAAGCCGCTATACATACATAACTGAAGGATCATAACATGATCAACAAAATATAAACAGATATATCCAGGGTATAAGAGTCCATCGCCACTAACTTAGATCTAGAACTACAACTGACATCTTTTTCAACTATACACATCCAAAAAACAGGGACCAACATGCTGGCCAGGAATTATACTACAAGATCATATGATTACATGTTACTATTCACCAGTTGTGCCATTCACCTCTATGAATTGTTTCTTGAATAGATGCACCGCAAGTTCGCATCGATAACGAGTAGCGAAAGAAGGTTCGACTTCACAAACAGGAATCTTCCTGACCATATGCTCGATAAACTTGAAAGCAAACACCCCACAAGAGTTACTTCATAAATAGTATATGGATCAATTTTCCAAATATAATGTTAAAAATTCAAGGTTAAAAATAGATTTCAAGTAAGACTCACGTATCATTTTGCTTAGGGTTTTTTAAGTCATATCTACACCACCATGGACCGCGGTTGTATGCTTTCTCTAAATAATCACGAATTTGATCGACTTCTGGGTGAATTTTGCTTGAGCGATTATTACGATTCGGTCTAAGAGAATCATAAATTATAATTGTCTTCTCCTTTACTTGAATGGAGACTGCGACCCAGTGAATATTTTGAATACAAACTACACCATATACGACATCAACCTTATCCTAAGAGGTAAATGCTCACTAGATGGTGAACAACGGCGTTCTGCTAACCCTAATATGAATCTGTCAACTTGGGCAAAATCACCATTCACAAAATGTTGTTGTTTCACGAGCAAGGAAGCTCATTCACAATGTTTTCAGGCAATAATATAAACAAGTAGAAAATATCCAATCTGTTGTGCACAAAAAACTTACCGGTAAGTGAGTTTCAAAGTATGACCAGGTACCAGTCGATTTTTTAAAAGGATAAGACTTGTGCAAAAGCACCAATGCACTGTCAATAATATGCAGGCAGACCAATAAACATATAACTTCTCACAACCCAAATAATGTTCTCATTATCATATTTAGTCGTCAATATCAAATGATGCAATCTGACTCACTTTACCGCTTAACCAACCAGTTGAACGTAGTAGTAGTTTATACTTAGAGCAAGACAACAATGATGTACCATCACCATTATAGTTATCGCCATGTTCCTTGTTGTGGTAAATTAAGATCCATTACAATGAAACACCATGATTGTTAGTTTACACATATACAATAAGACAAAGAAACAAAAGGGTATACTAGGGAGGAGGCTAACCCGAGGTTTATGATTCTGTTCACATTATTTATATCCTGCTTCGTTATTCTCTGATCCGATATGTATTCTTCAAAATAATTCGTGATAACAGGCTCTTCGCTTGTCGGAACCTTTTCTGCGTTCTTTTTCGCCACTTTCCATGTAGGAGTATACGGGGGCAATAGGGAAGGTGCAGGGTTTACTTTCCTCCTAGCCCTTCCATGACCTTTTGTAACATCATTAGAAAGAACGATAATGGGTGCAACAGGGCCAGTGCAGGGTTCATTTTTCTGATGCTTTCCCCATTGAGATGTTACAAATGTTTTCTTCCTACATATCAGGCACAGTCAAAAAGTCATACCATGATAGTCTTATGAAAAGAGTACGAAAGATATACGTGATAATGTAGCAACAAAACTAGAGATGAAACAAATACTTACAACAGGTCGTCTCACATCAACTTCGTTATTTGGAGGATTGTACGGAAATCGTGGACTTAACTCAGTACTGTTGGATCCATTGCCAGGAGTCACATCTGGCTCCTGCATTGACGCACCATCGAAACCTCCTTCTTCGTTATGTCCTCCAGGTGGAGTCCCCTGTTAAAACAACATATATATCAATAAAACTTCAATATCATAATAGATGTGACATCCTATCTATCTTAATACAAAGAATTTCCAATTAACTCACCGTTTTTGTATTTGACAATGCGTTGTACGTCTGGGTTTTACCAATCTTATCCTTTATTGATTTGATATCGGCAGTTAAACACTCCACATGATTCAACATTGTTTTATGGCTATTACTTACCTGGAAGTTTAACTCCTCCAACTGACCCTTCACTTCACTTTTAAATACCTCCATTTCACCAATCACTGTCTTTTTCAAATCCTCCGTATGACCAATTATTGCATTTTTGACAAAAGACTCGAAAAAAGTTATAACTGAAGCTGATGTCCTAGAACAAAGAGCATCAGGTTGGGAGCTATGAGGTGTCGCGCGTGTTATTTCCTCCACCACATTTTCAATCCCTAACAGATCTTCTTCGTCCTCATCATCATCCATGCTGCTCTCCTCCGGAACCTTTTCATCCACAAAAACATTTTCAGACTCTAACATATTTTCTTCCTCACCCTTCTCAAACAAATCTTCTTTCTCCACAACATTTTCATTCTTTAACGAATCTTCTTCTTCGTCATCTACAAGGGACCTTCACATAACCCCAACATTACTAACCGCTTTGCATCTTCTCTGTTCCACATAATGTCATTACACACTTCATCCTGTGATTTTAGGAGTCACTCGACCAAATTAACAATACAGCAAACAAAAAAATAAAGTAACTAAGGTAGTTATTACTTCATACCTTTGAGTCCTCTAAAACCTTAAGTAGATCAATATGGGGGCGCCAATTTGCAAAAATAGTCTTTTTTCCAAACCCTCTAAGCAATCTTGGCAACACTTCCATACCCCAAACCTTGGTGAAAAAAGGAAAAACTATAAAACAAAAATCGCAAAAAATTAAACTAGAAAATATCAACCCAACTGATTCTTACCACCAGGACATGGGCCATTCCTTGACACTTCCAAGTCACCTCGCTGCCAACAGGCTTGTCGGACTCAATCTGATAAACTAAGGCATCGTTGCTACTATCAATAGTTCTGTTTAATGCTATTTCACCCCAAGGATAAGAGTTGAAGTCGACGAGGTTATCCACCAGGTACCAGTGATCATACTCAACTACTTTGTCATCTCCCTATCCCAAGACATACCTGTGGACAACGTATTGTAATGACAATTTCACCTTGTCATCAGATTCCAGTGGGATTCTGACATTTTCACATTCAACATTAGAGTTGCTTGATTGGTGACATTCACGTAATTTTTCCTCCTCCTCCTTTTTGCTTGATCGGTGACATTTCCTCGATTTTTTTTCGTCGTCCTCCTCCTCCTCCACCTCTTTTCCAAAAAGAAATAATTTCAAACATTTTCCAGTTACTGGTTTTCCTTCATCGGGGAAATGTTTCATCTTAAGGCAGGGCTTCATGGCGGGACGAGAATTTTTTTTGTTCGACTTCCTAAAACTAAGCCATGAAATCAATGCAAACTCTTTATTTCCGAAGGAGAGTTTCTTTCCGCAAACCATTACCCGCATTTCTTCACGGTTACCATTATCACCTTCATCACCTGTGGAGATCTGACTAGCCAATAAGAAATGAAATAAGGAACCAGACCACTTTTGCATGGGCAGCTGCAGTAAGGGGCCAATTGCAGTTGACATAAATTTATCTTGCTCAGCAGGAGCCAGCAGGTTACGCACCCACTTCAAAACCTTCGGGCTTGAGTATGTTTTTACATTGAACGTATGAGCCCGGTACCTGGCAGGGTGAAGAAACATCCTACAATACATAAATAAATAGTTACACCAATAAAGATTTGAGAGCGGCAAGCACTAACATTGAAAAAAGATAAATAGTTGTACATTCAACCTCACTAGTGGAAAATGAGTGTTTACCGACCCACATCAGAGACCCCCAAGTAACGGTAGTTAGGCCGCAGACCCGTAAAAGCGGTCTCTGATTTAATAAAAAACCGTAAAACTTCTGAGAGGATAATTAGCCGTCTCTGAATTGAAAATTATATTTATCATTTTGCCATCATAAAACTACTGATTCACCGACCCTCAGCTTTCGATGCAGATCTGATAATGGATTTTGGGCCCCACATTTTATATGGTCACGATTTGCCTATTGAAAAGAACGGCTGGATGAGAACTTCTTTGTTTTTATCAATGTACTCGTCTTTATCTTTTATCCCAGTATCTTTATTCTTTCTTACCTATTCACTAGCTCACATCGAACTCATCTCCATCTCCATCTTTTTCTTGTTTTGTTTTTTTTTTCCAATCTAAGTTTAAAAACATTTGCTCTCCATCGACATCCATCACCTTCTTCTTCTTCTTCTTCTTCTTCTTCTTCTTCAAAGAATCGATTTCTTCATCTCGATCCAGATCCAGAAGGTGAAACAAAAATCAATACCCTCAAGCTAATAACCGATGTCATCGGTAATCTGTGTTTTCAATGATGAAATACTTCTTATGATTCATTGGGGTAATTATCTATGACTCAATCTTGTTACATCTTCAATTTC
This sequence comes from Papaver somniferum, assembly GCF_003573695.1. NCBI lineage: Eukaryota > Viridiplantae > Streptophyta > Magnoliopsida > Ranunculales > Papaveraceae > Papaver > Papaver somniferum. Next base: position 9,106,137 of record NC_039366.1, read on the forward strand.
AGAAATTTAATTTTTTATATTAGGGTTAGGGTGAATTTTCAATCTCTTGATTTTCCTGGTAATAGTTTCGATTGTAGTGTTATTTTTATGAATAGGGTTGTGGTTTACTTCAACTGGTTCTTATAATGATTCCTGATGATGATGGTGTGGTAGTGGTGATGAAGCAGAAGTTGGTCGCATTGCTTATCAGTTCTGTTTGTTTTTTTTTACTTTGATTTTTTTTTTTACTTTGATTTGGTGTTCGTTGATTTGATGGAATTGTAATGAGAACTGTCTTTGATATCAAGAGACTTATCAGAAGAAGGTAAGTCAAAAAAATACTTAGATTTGGATTAGATTAAGATTTTTTGTGTAATTGGTAGTGGAGATTTTTCTGGGTTTGTGATTTATGAGTGATTTTGGTTTTGTGTAGGTTTGATGATAAAGAGGTACATAGAGATATGAAACTCTTACCATACAAGATTGTCAACAAGGAAGGAAAGCCATATGTTGAGGTTAAACTTAAGGATGGGGAGACTAAGGTTTTCAGTCCTGAGGAAATTAGTGTTATGATTCTGACCAAGATGAAGGAAACCGCTGAAGCATTCTTAGAATGCTGTCATTACTGCTCCTGGAATGATTAAGAACCAAATCAAATTAATTCATGTTTGATTCCACAATTTATTATGTGGATTTGGAAGAATTTGAAATTTTTTATGTGGATTTTTTAAATGTAGCTGAATCGTTGTCGTGTTCTTTGTTCTACAACATACTTTAATGATGCTTACTACCAAGGATGCCGATGTGATTGCTGGATTAAATGTAGCAAGAATCATCAACGAGCCAGCCGCAGCAGCTATGGCTTATGGTTTGTAAAAAAAAACGGAGAAAAGAACATCCTTGTTTTTGATCTTGGTGGTGGTACATTAGATGTCAGTATCTTGACTATTGATAATGGAGTTTTTGAGGTATAATTCTCACATAGTTTTCAATATCTGTTTTTGTTCTATGGTCTGTTGTATAATTCTGCTTAGAGGCCACACTATGCTAATAATTCATTAGTTGATTTAGCATAATTGCTCTAATTACGTGCAACTTGATAGGAATTCGTTTCCATTTTCAGAATTATGCTATCAGTTACTGCTAACATTGTATAATAATAAATATGGTAGAAAAATTATTATTTAAGAAATTAACTTGATGGCTATAAATGTGATTAATTTTTATTTCCTAATCAAACTGTCAAAGAGATTTATTACTAACGTGAATCACGAACATAAAAAGTGATTCAGATTAACGTGATTGATTTTTGTTTCCTAATATTCGTCAGTAATTGGTTTTATTACTTTTATAGATTTTATTTCCTAAGATTCATCAGTAATTGGTTTTATTATTACTTTTATAGAAAATTTCATTCATATTATGTCCTAGCTTTCCTAATATATGTCTTGTTTACCAACAAATCCTTGTCTTAGATGTAGAGGAATAAATGATTCTGGTTTTGGAGAAGTGATGATGATGAAAATGGAGGAACAAATGGTTCTGGTTTTGGAGAATTGATGATGAAGAAAATGAAGGTGGTCACCACGACGATGATAATAATGATTCGTTCTCTTTGTTCTGTGATATATACTAATATTATAGGTTGGGATAACGTAGTTGATGTAGAACCAGGGAGAAGAGAGTTTGAATCTTTCCATGTAAGTTCTAGTAATGATAATAATGATTCTTTTTTTGTCCTGTACATCGCATAATGACTTAGTGTACATGAAAGTAATTAAAAAGGATACTTACTTTGGATTTTTGTTTATGTTCGCCTAGAGCGCCTAAGTCGCGCCTAGGTAACCAGGCGTGAGGCGCTTCGCTTGGCGCCTCATACAACACAGATCTTATATACATGTTTTGTTCTGTTGTAGCTAGAGACGCAATACTTCCATGATCATGCAACTTTCACAGTAGTTGTTGGCCTGAACCAGCAGTGCGAGCAAGTGAATGCTCCTGATCCAATTGTGAGTTCAGTTTTCCTTGAAAAAATGTTTTAAATGAGTTGAAGTTTTACCAATCAAGATCGCAAATCCATTGTTTGTTGATTACACTATGATTACCTGACATTGGTTATATTTACAAAATATCGCAGATCAACACTTGCAGTGACTTTTACAAATTCTGGCAGGCAACCCATGATTTGCACGAGGCCATAAATCTCTGTTATGCAGCATCGATAGCAACTAATCCTATGGAAGATAATCTTGGTGATAACTTAGAGGTAACATTTTATCGTGCATATGTCTTCAATTATTATATTATTTTTGAAGGGGTCTTTGTGGATACGTAATGCTCATTGTGCATCACTGATGAAGTTTCTGTGCTTATGGAATGTTATGACGTACTGAGATTCTCCATGGAAAGTGGTGCCAAGGGTTGCAAGGTTATTTCCTTAACTGCGTGCTTCACTGAGACTAAGTTGTTCATGATTGCATCTTCTATTATTCATGAATGTTACCTATCCATAAACTTGAAAGATCTGAATTTTTGCGTGCTAATATGTAGGTTCTGTTCATGTCCTGGTTACTTTGGGGATTATACCATTGTGAGAGGCATGGTAGTCTCAATGGTAGAGAAGGTCAGTTGTTTGGTGGAAACTCATTTTTAGTGGACTTATTTCATACAAATAAATATTCACTAGTATGTTGACTGTAACTTTCATTAGTGTCTTAGGGCTGTGGTAACAGGCAAGAGGGTTGAAGAAGCATTTGAAGAGGATCAATGCGCTTAAGCATTGCATGCTTGGCAAGCTTGGTGGTGCCTTTGTAAGAATCAATAGTCCCTTTCTTGTGTATTCATATATTTATATCTGATGCTTATTTGGATTTGGTTTTAATGGAAGATTTTTATCTTCATAGGCTCCAAAACCATCATCTGGTCCATACAAATCTAGGTTTAGTTTTGGTATTTAGATGGAGTAACATGTTATTAGGTTTAGTTTTGTGGATTCCAATTTATGTAAAATGATTTTTGATTTGGGGATTTGCTTATATCATGCAGTACTCTGCAACCATTTTTCCATTCCCAGTTCACCATAGAGATAAGTTTCATCTCAAATCTTGCAGATAAGTCCTGCTGGAATCCTCCGTTGTGCTCAAGGATGTGTTTTGCTTGACAGAGACGGGGTTCGCAGAAAAGGTAGCAAAGTTTTAACTCCTTTAGTTTTTGTTCTTAAGATGTTAATTACTCCTTATTGCACTATTTTTAAGAATTTTTTCATAATATTTGTGCCTTGTAAGATACTTTACTAGTGTATTCATGTCTAACAAACTACTTGAGTGGGTATCTCTGGTAACTATTTGTCATTTGTGCATGAAGACCATTAGCCTTTACTTGGGGTTGACTGAAACTTGATAGGGATTTATTGCATCAAATGTCTTGTGATTAGGTGTATTAAATGCTTACAGAAAGGTTAGGCATTTGGTCCAATTTAATTTAATTTGTTTTTTTTTATTTCGTCTGATGTGCGAGTATTAAACCTTGGTACTTCCCTGTGATGCAGAAAAGCTACACATTTATTACAATTTATTCTCAAACTCAAAGAAGTAGCTGAAGATATTTAGAAGGTTGTTGCTGCCTATGACCGCAAAATTGCTTATGGTGTGCTCAGCCATCAGCTGAAGCAGTTTGTGGTAGATGAGAACAAGGTTGTACTCATTATTCCAGGTCCCGATACCAGATTCAATGATGCTGAATTTCAAGAAATGTATGACTTTCTTACTGCTAGATCTCAGTCATCCTATCTGATCTATTTGGCTATGTAAATATTTATATCCCTTTCTTTCTTTTATTTGTTGTTTTCTGAATCATAACTTATTTTGCTTTGCTACAGATAGCTAGCTTGGACATGTGTTGTTCTGAACTAAGAATTTCATTCTTATGTGTAATTTAAACCCAATGAATGAAAGAATGGAAGTTGAATTCTCAATTGGAGTTTAAATTTGAGTTAAATTTGAATTTCAGTTTGACTTCGACTTGACTTTGCTGTGACTTTGACTTCCATTTGATTTGACTTTGACTTGAGTTCAATTTGACCTGACTTGACTTTGATGCAGTCAGATTTTTCAGATTTAGCCATTCAGCCATTTCAGCAAATCTGAATCTATATTTTTTTATATTATAATTTAAATCTGAGACCCACGGTTAAGGGTCTGTACCTCGTGACCATTAAAATACGTCGTTATTTTGAGACCCACGGCTTAAGGTCGTACAAGACAGCGACGCTTTATCAGAGACCCCAACAGAGACGGTTGGAAGTAGTCGTATAATACGTATATATGACTTGTTCTGACGGTCGCGGAACTTCTGTTTTCCACTAGTGCCTAATCCAATAACCACCTGTATTCAAGTTGTAAAAGTGACTCAAGGAATGACCGACCTAGTTCCCGTTTACAAGTGGCTTATACCAAATACACCTAGAAAGAACAATGCTGCAACATGAAAAAAATAGGATTCGCATAGAGGCATCTAACTTTCTTTTATATATAAATAACTAAACTATTGTTATTGTTCAAATTTAACTTATAGACTATTACTGCATACATTTCAGCATTTGACAGGGAATGCTCAATGTTGGCACAATTACAGTATATCATACAATCATCTATTAGAACAAGTAGATGCAAAACTATATCTCAAAGTAAGTATTCAGCTCCTCGAGCTTTACTGATTATTATTCTCAGGAAATATCTTATGTGAATCTCCAACAATAAAAAAAAATGACCATACACAACACATAAAATGAATGTTTAGCCTTAATAAGCTAAATGTCGCATATCTACCTTTCAACACCATCTGTAGATACCACTCTTTTGTCCTCAGTAGTGGCATCCAACATTGTTTTATCCACATGAAAAAAAATTTCACTTTTCGAGAACACTTTATCTTCTTCCCTCCTGCACCCATAACTTGGAACCTACAAAAATAATATAGTCGAGATTAGTAATAACATAGTAGTAATTCAAATTCTTTAGTTACTCAAAGTACACTCCGGACACAAAGTTATAGTGATTAAGAAAAACTAAGTTTCTATCTACCTAAAACTACGTGCAACACACACATACCAACACCAGCATAAATAACAAAGAAACAAGACTAAAAGTTGATGAAATGAATTATATATGTGAGATGTGGTTAGTAGAAAAAACATGACTGAATTAAACGCGTTATCTGTGGATACCACATCCCTACGGTTGTCTAGCCGCTACCAATTTGAAAAATCAACTAGTTTTTACTGTGAGCATCATTGGTATATACCAGTGGAAGGATAGATCATTCACACTCAACAAGCCAAATAAATGTAATCTTAAATTACAACAGGAGGAACAACTTATGGATCAAATTTTAAAATAGGTACAGGCCAGTGTTTTAAGTTGCAAAAGAATCATAGTTTATGGCCATACATCAGAGGAAAAAAGATACTATGACAGCGTTTAATCCTACCACCAAGAGCCAATGTCATAATCACCATACACAATTTAGTCATATAGTGCCCTAATTCTTCAATCTAAATCATGTTATAAACCCTCATTTCCCAAAGTCTATTGTAAATTCTAAAATTTAACCCCCACATACCCATTGATTTGTAAAGATTAAACCACAAGCTTTTCATTACAATAAGCATAACTGAAGCATCATTTATACATCTTATCACAAAACATAAAAGATAAGCATGTTGTAACATCAGAATAACAAAACCAGAAAATGATAATTTATGGTAATACCACAAACTAACATTACAACAAGTTTGTTATTAAGAATGTTGTAACAGTAAAATAACAAAATGATAATATATATGGTAATACTAGAAACTAACATAAAAACATGATAAACAAACTAAGATTCAGTTTCAGAAACCCCAAAAATTTAAAGACAAAATCTCATCTTCAATTAACCAAATAAAGTTTCAGAAAACCACTTGTCATTCAAAATCTTAAACACCTAACCACAAATTGTCGACTTTCATTTCATATCCAACAAAATTGAATCCTAGTTTCAGATTGATGACAGATAATTTTAAACCTAAATCATACCCTTTTTTTTTCTTCTGCTGGTTTTGAAGTTGGGGTTATATATTTCTATCCTGCACTCTCTTCGCTCTCCGTTTATCCAAATCTTCTGCCCTAATCTCTTCTTTCAAATACCTAATTTCTATCCATATTTATTAATTCTTCATAGATGGCGAATTGGGTATGTAAAAATATAGGGGTTTTCTGGTTTTTCAGTTATGGGGTATTGGTGTTTTGTTGTGAATCGTCCATTGTTTGTCCTGTATATCAATAAAAGATTCAATCTTGTAGCGGATTGAATCTAAGAAGAAACTGAGAGAAAAATAAGATAAAATGAGGAAAGGATTTGAGAGGGTTAGGGATGAAATAAATGAAATTCAATCTTGCAGCGAATTGAATCTTCTGAAACTGAGAGAGAACTGAAGAAGAAGAATGGAAGAGTTGGAGAGGGAGATGAAATGAGAGAACTGAAAATGACGGTAATAAAAATAGGACAGAAATAAAGAGAGATTTGTCTCGGTGACATCTATGCTGAGGTGGTAGCTGACTCATTCGAAATTTTTGCTGAGGTGGTAGCTGACTCAGTCAAGAGGGTGTGGACCTTTTCTAAACAAGGGTATAAACGTCCATAAAACCCCAAAAGGGTATTATCTGTATATTTCATTTAAGGTGGCAGTTTTGGAAGCTTGTTTTCAAAGGGGGCTATTTTTACACATTAAAGTTTTATTATATTTATATTAGCTAGGGACCAAATTACGGAATGCTAAAAAATTTGTGAGCTTTGCCGAGTTGAAAGAAGTTGGGTTTTTTCTGATTAGAAACCTGAGCAAGACCTATTTAAGAACTCTCGAGATTGTTAGAAACAAGGATTCATCGTACACTGTGTACTTCCCAATAAAACCCTCTGCTAGGTGTATCCGCTTGAGATAGCCTTATAGATCTATTCTTTTACTAATAATCATCAATGGCATCTGAAGAATTAATAGAGGTTTCTTCATCTTATAACTTCGTGTAGAAGATTGAAAAGTTTTCAAAGAGTAACTCTCACGATGGACATTGCTCTAGAGTTTTCTCTGTGGGTAATAATCCCAATTCCAAATGATTTTCTAGTTCATTGTTTTTATTTTGTCATGATGATTAAGTAGTTTCTTCATATCTTCTGATGTTGATTAACCCATCAAAGCTTGTCACTTATTAGGAAAATTCGTATTTATCCAAAGGGAAAAGGGAAAGTGTATGATCATGTTGGATAATTGTGGGAATTGTTATGTTGTTGTTTGAACTTGTTTTATGTTTTTATGAACTTCAAATCTTACTTGTGAATTCCCTTTATTATTCACTCACTTCTGTAAGTACTTCTTTCTTTTTCATTCACCAACTCTCTTTCTTCTATTTTCTTTTTCTTACAAAGTGAACGATACAAGTACAAATACATATATGTAATACATAGCCGACCTTAGACTGTTGTAGACTTTTCTAGAATTCTCATGACTAAGCTACTTTGACTGACACTCTTTACAATCTCTAAAGAATTCATTCTCTATCTTTTCTAAGACCCTTTCCACATCAGTTTACATTACAGGACTTACTCTAGCATACTCTAGAGTTTTCTTACCGCAAACTACATTCACACTAACCTGACTAACTAGCTAGGTTATTCTTCTAACTTTTTAACTGTTTTACAACTTAAGTAATTTTGTAAAATGCATTAATTCCAACTCTCCTCCTTAATGCATTTTTTGTTCTCTTCAAAGGTGCTGCTTTCATCTCACAGGTGCACTTTGTTTCTTTGTTAAAACCTCTTGATCCAAGTACAATATAACGGTAAGACTCAACTGCGCGCACTGGCTTTGGTCTCCATACTTTCTTGTGCATAGAATGTGACCTGCAATGCCTATAACCTTGACCTTCACATGACTTATGTTGTTGATGCGGCTTTAGCGAATGAAACTGTGCCTTCATTTTTGTATTGTGAACATAACTCCAATACATAGGAAAATTTTTATCTTTCACTTTTATTTTTTTTATGACCTGGTGCCTATTTTTCTTTTCATATATGAAGCAAAAACCATTATCAAAGTATAAAGCATACCCATTTTCTACCATCTTCCCAACACTTAGTAAATTAGATTTTAGGTTGGGAACTAGAAAAACATCTCTGATTAGTCACATGCCTTTTCTGGTATGTATGGCTATCTTACCTTTTCCTTGCGCCTCCACTAAATCACCATTTCCCATCCTGATTAGTGATTTGATAGACGTATCTATGTCGCGAAAAATGCTTTCATCTCTCGTCATATGATTGCTGCAACCGCTGTCTATGTACCATGCTTGTTTTTTCTCTTTTATTGTTGTTTGGCAAGCATATAACATGTGCTCCTCCACCTTTTCAGCTTCATGAAAATTGGCTTGATTGTTTTTCTTAAAGCGGCATTCTTTTGCGAGATGTCCTTGTCGACGATAATTGTAGCATTGTGGTTTGCTTTCGTCAAACCAACAATCCTTTTTAAAATGATTATTCTTTCCACAAATCCTACAAGTTGGATAATTCTTCTCACATCTTTCATTTCTGTAGTTTTCTCCTCTTTCTTTAGAAATTTCACTGCTGACTTTTTTTCTTCTCTAGATTTTCCATACCTTAGGTTTAATTTAGACTGAAAGGCACTCTCTATTGATTATTCATGACGCCTATTCAACCTCTGTTCATAACTTCAAGAAAACCCATAAGTTCTGTCACCGAAAGAGTTGCGACGTCTTTCGACTCTTCAATGGCAGTAACAATTGGGTCATACTTATCTGTAAGGCTAATAAGGATTTTTTCCTCCAACTTTTTATCACCAATTTTTTCACCATAGCTTTGCATCTGATTAACTATTTCTTTTACTCTAGAATAGTAGTCTTTTGCAGGCTCAAATTCTTTCATTTTATATTCTCCAAATCTCTTGTCAAAGATTGTAATTTAACCATACGTACCTTGTCGTTTCCTTGGAACTCATTCTTCAGCGTAATTCATGCTTATTTAGCCGTTGTAGCTCCCATAATCCGCGGAAATATTGTATCATCTACTGCCATTTAAATCGTGTACAAGGATTTGTCATCATTCAATTTCATGTTCTTCAGTTTCTTTTGTTGCTTTGGAGGTTTTGTTGTAGTCTCGGTCAGGGTTACGCCAAATTCGACAATATCCCATAGCTTGAGATAGGAAGTATGTTTTCATTTTGACACTCCAGAAATCGTAATTCTCTCCGAAAAAGATTGGCACAACTATTGATTGATTTGAACCTCTACTAGTCGACATGATTTCAAGCGGAAGTTATTGCGAAACTTCAATCGAACGAATCTCTGATACCACTGTTGTATAATCGAGGGAGCTGTTATGTTGTTGTTTGAACTTGTTTTATGTTTTTATGAACTTCAACTCTTACTTGTGAATTCTCTGTATTATTCACTCACTTCTGTAATTACTTGTTTCTTTTTCATTCACCAACTCTCTTTCTTCATTTTTCTTTTTGTTACAAACTGAATGATACAAGTACCCATACATATATGCAATACATAGCCGACCTTAGACTATTGTAGACTTTTCTAGAATTCTCATGACTAAGCTACTTTGACTGACACTCTTTAAAATCTCTGGAGAATTCATTCTCTATCTTTTCTAAGACCCTTTCCACATCAGTTTACATTACTGATAGACGCATTTTTGTGTCTAATATGATCTCAATTGTATATATTTTTAGTGCTCGATTTTGTACTTATTTTGGTTATTTTATGTCTTTATAGGTATTTTGGAGAAATAAGCTTTTGCGGCGAAATTGGCTGAGAATGCGGCGTTTGGACCTCCGTTGATAGAGTACCGGAAGCGCCCCAGAAATACCCCAGAGGAACCCCGAAAAAGTGCGGAAAATGTCCCAGAAAAATCACTATACGGACACTCGATATTGGATAAGGGGTAACCTAATTACTAAGGGGTGACCTATTTCCAGGCAGCTGCTAAAGGGACACCGGAACTGGATAGGGGGACACCCACCTTCTTCACGTTTCAAATTAGAAATTTTGGCGGGAAACTATGTGCAGCGCCTGGCAAATTTGGACTCGATTTTTGGAGCAGTTTTAAAGAGATTCAACACTGGAATTTGATTGGGCTGGACTTCTCATGGCAAGACAAGTTTACTAGAAGCAATTGATTCGATCGAATTGGGCTGGAATGGCCGGAAAAGGGAAACAGAGGTGAATAAGGAAACACGGTCCTGTTGGGTTTGTTTTTGGATATTCAGAGAGATTAAAGGCAAGAAATTTGTTCCAAAGGTACATATTCTATCTAAGGAAGAGGTTGATATAAGTGGGAGAGCTCAGAAACGCGTAAAACAATTTCTGGAAGGAATTATTGTCGTGACTGCCAAGGAAGGAAAGAAGAGATTTCGAAGCGATTTGGGAGAGATTTAATCATCATGTGGAGTATAAATAGATTGTTTGGGTCATGTAGAAGGGGTGTCGAGAGTTTGGGGTAATTTAGAGAATCACAGGAGACAAAAATCAGAGTTACAGACATTCGTTTCTGCTGGTGTAGAAGGAAGAACACGAGGAACATCGACCCTCACCTAACTGTCGCAGAAAACTGTCGTCTTTCTACAGCACTAAGCTTCTATCTTTCTGTAACAGTTCCGCTTGTAATAGAAAAAGTCAGTCTGTAATGCTTATAAACGTTGCAAACTGTCTGCTTATTACTTTTTCATTCTTTTAATCAACTTTTGGGCTATAAACATGTATTTTGAGAAAGTGATTAATATGAGGAGCTAAACCCCATCACTGGGACGACGGAGGAAGCCCTATTTCACGCATGTGGTAATTCTAATAATTCTTTTATGACTATTTGCATCGATTTTTAATCGATTTATGATTTTTATTGAATGGGTGTGATTTCCTTTGATGGTGTATTCTTGGTCTATGTATTTTTGATACATCATGCTTTTGATTTACAGTCATTGCTTTTCAAAAGTCTATTTTTGGCAAAGAACAAGAGTCCATATTTTTATTATTCGAACTATAATTGATTGGAATTATTATTTGAGTCGCATGAATGGAATTTGGTGGAATCCTGAGTCTCAGTCTCTCTCTCGACATTGTGACAAACCTTTTGTATATATATTTTCTATTTTTATTTTAAGTCTAGAACCCAATCTTATCGAGTCCGAGTTGAACGAACTTTACTACCACTTTTAAAACTACATCAATTACAAGACTTACTCTAGCATACTCTAGAGTTTTCTTACCGCAAACTACATTCAGACTAATCTGACTAACTAGCTAGATTATTCTTCTAACTTCTTAACCGTTTTACAACTTAAGTAATTTTGTAAAATGCATTAATTCCAACAGATCACGTATCAGTATACATATTAACGACCTGACAGAACCGGTGAACATTGAGTTCAGTGTTGCGGTTACTAGTCAGATAGATCCCAATAATACAGTGACTCATGGTATGTTTATCATATAATGCTATAGATATTTGTTGTTACTCACATTCTTTTTACCTTACATTTTTTATTTTGATTCTGCAGAATTCAAACACAGATTCCCTGAAAATTTTAATAAAGGCAGGGGTTGGCCAATGTTTTATGCGTCTTAGTGAACTCCATGACCCTGCTAAAGGATATTTTGTGAATGATGCATGTATCTTCAAATTTGAGGTTACGTGTTGGTTGAAGGAGGACTCGGTTGATGATGGACATATCGAAGAGACTGAGCCAGACAAGGTCTCGGAGGTCAAGCGTTGCAAAATGAACGGCAGTAAGGATTTGGAGAAGGTCGTAGAGAGGTTCGGCTTGATTGCAGCTACGAGTACTCTAAGAATTATGACTTCTTGTTTGTTTTGGAAAGTAAAGTTTAATAATTACAATGGTTTATGATGAAATTGACGCTATGCCAGTGGGAATTTGATACATCTTTTTGGGATTAGATCTTTGGTCATATTTTGAGGCGTAATTTCAAGGTTAACCTTGGTCTTCTCTATCTTATGCTTCTTGAAATTGAATTTCTACTATTTTCAAGGGTAGAAAAATGTTATAATTACCTGACAAGTGCAGTATGCCTGCCTGTATAAGTCCTGGTACATCTTTTATCAGCTTATAGATGGATGCAAATACTTATATGAAAATCAGATTTTTGCTAAACAACCTCATAATCCGATTTTTAGCAACATTTTTGCTTCTAACAGGTATAGTTTTTCTTATAGTGTGGTGATTTTTCCGGCTTTAGCAGTTGTAAAAGTAACCATATTGGGTACCATCAGGGCAAAGTTTGTCCTTTTGCTCATCAACACCAGAGCCCAAAATTCTTACTCTCTCCAAGATCTAACACCAACATTTGTCAATCCTAATAGCCATTCTCATGGGGTTGTGCACCTGAGTTATAAGCAGAAGCAAACGATGGAAATGTACCACGGATTCTGCAGAATGGAAATACAGATTCCTTAAAGAAACTAATCAAGGCGGGGGTTGTAAAAAATTTATGCTCCTTAGTGAACTCCATGACCATGCTAAAGGACAATTGGAAGATCATGTTTCAATGAGCTTATAAGTGTAATACCTTACGGTATAAGTCCTGGTACATCTTGTATCAGCTTATCGTTGGTGAAAATCCTGGACTCATGAATTGGAGGCAGGCAAAAGAAAACAAAAGACAACTTCTTAATTATGATTTGGAAGTTTCCTACTGTGGTAATTTCAGGCTTTTGCAGTAGTAAAACGAGACCATATTGTGTACCATCAGGGCAAAGGTTTTGTCCTTCTCTTATGCTCATCAACTCCAGATAACCAGAACCCAAAGTTCTTACTTCCCCCAAGAAGTACTCTCATGGGGTTGAGTACTTGCGTTATAAGCAGAACCAAACAACGAGAATGTTCTAATGGTACTAGTTCAACCTTGGATTATGCCGGGGCAGATGCTAATAATTATCATCATGGAACGCAGAGATCCATATTATGTGGTGTACCATCAGGCATCAGGGCAAAGTTTTTGTCCTTGTGCTCAGCAACACAAGCCAATCTTAATAAAAGACCATCTCTGATTTCAACAATTCTTCCACGCAATTTTTCACTACTAGTATGGGCAAAGTGAGAACGGTTAAGAATTTAACTTTTCTTCGCTGATCACCAATCTTATAAACCTGTAATTGAACATTCAGTTGTGTTTGGATAGATTGATGAAATGCAGCAAAAAAAAAAAAAAGTAAAGAGCGGAAAAAGTTAACATATCTATAGTCACTGAACCATGGGAAAGATGGATGGTTACTTTACTTAGACAGAAGCTGCAGCAGTATACACTATATCCCTCCTACAGATGCAGCTCGGAATATAGCAAACCATATACCAAGAAGGAAAAAAAAAAGGAATAACCAAATTTCAATTGCATTTTAGCTGTTCAACCCACAAACAGTCACTAACAGACTACCACACACAAGTCTAATCATATGCGTAAGTAAAAAATCATATGCATGATCATACTAATATCTCTATACTGTCTTGTAAATAAGAATGCCTAATAATGGGAGATATCTGCCTAAATATCTTTTAGATATTTAAGAAAAAAAAAAAAATTCTGCAACATCCAAAACTGATATGCACCAATGTAAAGTAATTGAAATATATTATCAACACTAGTCTATAATTTGACACGCTAACAACATTTATAGATGAAGAACAACATTCAAAAAAATTTGCTTTAACAATTGAAATGAAAGCGCCGAACTGATCTTCATTCTATGATCTGATAACCCCAAGTTACAAGTCGAGCACTACCCGAATCTGATATTAATACATCCTGAATTAATTTCCAACACAGACCAATTACATAGTCTCAATTGCATTTAACTAGAAAAAAACACTGGGTTTTTGAGGTCGTCAGTGTGAAGCTGGTACCTAAATAACTGAAGCTTTGGTCCTACACACAAATTGATAGTTTCACATAATTGAACAATTAACAAACTTAAAAAATCTCTAAGTCAATGATTACCAACACATCAGATCTTCAATTTTCTGCAGATCTACCACTTCAGCAGTTGTGGCATTGGTAGTAGCCTCTATTGGATATCTCCATAGAGTAGTTTAGAAGGAAGATAGCTCGAAATCATGTCTTTTTGGTGCTTGCGTTTGTCCCTGCATACAAAAACCAAAAGATGAATGTGAATATTGTGGGATAAGACGATGAAAATACCAAACACAATAATTTTACAGATCTTATCAAAGAGGCTGTCTCAATTCTAAAAGCATGTGCAACTTAGTTTTGAGAGGATAAGTCATTATGACTGAGAATTTCAAAGATGAAACTAATACTCTTCTATTTGTGTAAGGGTTACGAGATTAAACTAAAACTACCACCCATCTGATTCTGGTAACGTCAGAAAACTCTCATCACCAGATATCCGGTTACTGGGTTTGCACTCAGCGCCCCCTCAGTCCCGGTAGTCTCTCTCTACTAACAGACAGGGTTTGGTGGTTTTATACAAGGAAATATTCGATTTATTAAAATGACCTTTAGCTAATCTACTGGTAACTGTTTATTTGAATAAGCCCCAGTGTGCAAGCCCGGTTATGTGAGACTGCCAGGCGGCCCAAACATGATTATGGTGGATCAATAATGAACCTCACGGCTCACACAGTGGGTATGTTTTTATGGATGTGTTCGGCATGGCTTATAAATGAAGCATTATATAAATCAATTTTAGCTCCACATTACATGCCCATAGAACTCTTCTGCCTTGCCTTAATCCAGATTGTAAATGTCATGGAGCAATTAGCCTTACATTTGTCTTTGATTCTAGAAATTTTTACCACATGTAATCTTGTTCAAAAATTTTGTCGGATTGAAATTTGAGATGCATGACTTTTGCATCTAAGGTGTTGTTCGCACTGGTCAAGGTGGGAATGAACATGCACACTTAATTCTGAGAGATTCTGCATCCATTTATATGCTCCATATGATAACAAATGTGAAGGCTTAAAAGGTCAAGGTGCATGCTCATTGTGCTCAAATAAATCTACTTTGGCTCACCTCTAGCATCTTCTTAAAAAAATTCCGGCTACATATTTGACCAGACGTGGTACCCATTTAAACAGTCATCTTCTCTTTTCTTTGAGTCTCCATTTTGCCTATAAAACCCAAACTGATTTCTTTCTCCAACAATCAATTTGAACCCCTGTTTTGTGTTAAAATTCTGATTGTCAAAAGAGATTACATAGAATACCATTTAGTTTGAAGTTTCTTGTTGTTTGAGTGCTCCATCAACAAGAAGAAGATTGTTGTATCCTGGGAGACGAACACCATTAACCATACGACATCATTGTGGGGGCATAACCGTTTTAAGGACATAGATAATTTCTCTAGCCTCAATCCAAGATAGTTGTATCTATCATTCTCTCTGTCCTTTCTATTTTCATATATATTTATGAATGAATGATTGTATTGTATTGTATTGAATTGAGTTTGATGGATTCTTAAAAGTGTACGTGTAATTGGGTATTGTTTGAATACACCAATCTCTGTAATTTTCTGGTGAATACTTGTGTTGAATTAGAGTAACAACATCTTACAATTCTGGTGCTTACAAAGTGTTCGTGAAAACGCCACAGTGACAAAAAAAACAAGCAAAGCCACCATTTCATTCAATTGAAGGTAGGCAAATAGAACCAATTGAATTAATTCATAGTGATCTTAGTGAATTAAAAATAGTGCAAACTACACGCGGTAAGAAGTACTTCGTTACCTTCATTGATGACAATACAAGGTACAATCATGTTTACTTGTTGGCAAGTAAAGATGAAGCGGTAGAAATGTTTAAACGTTTCAAAACTGAGGTTGAGAATCAACTCAACAAGAAAATAAAAATTATGAGAAGTGATAGGGGGAGAATATAAGTCACATTTTGAAGATATATGTGCTAAACTTGGGATCATTCACCAATATGCACCACCATATTCTCCTCAATCAAATGGAGTTTCTGAAAGAAAGAATCACACCTTAAAAGAAATGATGAATGCATTATTACTAAGTTCTGGTTTTCCATAGAACTTATGGGGAGATGCAATACTTTCTGCAAACTACATTCTAAACAAAGTACCCCAGAAAAGAAATGAGAAAACTCCGTATGAACTTTGGAAGGGAAGAAAACCTTCTTACAAGTATCTAAAAGTTTGGGGTTGCTTAGATAAGGTAATGGTTTCTCCACCTAAGAAAGTGAAAATCGGTCCGAACACAATTAATTGCGTTTTCATAGGACATGCTGAAAATAGTAGTGCATATCGTTTCTTTGTCCACAAATTTGAAATTCAGATATACATGAGAATATTGTGATTGAGTCAAGGAGTTCTTTACTCATTCTTTGAAGACATATTCCCATGTAAGGGAAGGAAAGAAAGAAGTTTAAAAAGAACTTATGAATTTATTTCCAGTGAAAAGTCAATTCAAATGAGTTGGAGAAACCAGAACCTAGGCGTAGTAATAGGGGCCGAATTAGTAAAGATTTTGGTTCTGACTTTATAACATTTTTGGTAGAAAATGTTTTTTTAAGCGTTTGAAGAATTGTCTTGTTAATAATGACGCTAGTAGTGGTTATGGTAGTTTTGTTTTTCATAGAGTAGGCATTGCTATTCAGAGGGGGTTGGTGCCCAGCTTATTGTTAGGTTGCCAACCAATAGCTCTGTGTGATTTATTTTTGATTAAAATTTATGTTACGTAGAAAATAATTTTTTTATTTTAATTTAAAAAATAATTATTATAATAGTAATTAATAAATCATACAGAACTTTTGGTTGGTAACCTACCAACAAGCTGGGCTACAACCCCCTTTAAAATAATTAAAAAATATAAATAATAAAAGCATTTTTGCCATTATGAAAAATTGCTAGATAAGGGACACTACAAAAACACTATTTAGCATCCTAGTTTTGTCTTATTCTATATGCCCCAAAAATTTTGTGTATGCCCCAAATGATGGTTCTAATTGTACCACGGAGCGAGGCTAACAATGCTGGACAAACAAAACCGGAACTGAATGGTGCCTGGTGTGAGTGAAACACTACCCTACCATAACATAGGTGCGATAAGTGTAGTCACAACGGTGAAACCTGGGCAACACCTTTTAGAACTCTCTAAATTTGCTTCCCCATTTGATTTATGACCCCCTCGGGCCCCACCATTCAAAATCTTAAGAATTCAAATTTCAAAATCGACCGTACACTGTGTACTGCCCGATAAACCCTTTGCTACGTGTCTCCTCTTGAGTGTGCCTCCTACATCTCTATTAGCTGCCCCTTCTGCCCTAAAATCCCTAGACGGTTGGTTCCAAATAAATACCCTTTTTCACCGTAATCTCATTTGCCTTGCGTTTCTTGAAATTGAATTGTTACTTCTTTAAAGTTTAAGATGCTCGTGTTTCAAATGAGTAAACAATGTGAATTCTTTTTCAAGGCCGCTAACGCCGTGCCAGGTTTAGTGTGTATAAAGTCAAGACAAAAACTGTTTTGTCATATATGAAAATCTGTTTTGTTTTATTATAATTTTGGTACCCATATTAGCAATGTTGTTCTTTTCCATCTTTTTCGTTCCGATGGTTATAATAGCATTTGTGGCGGATAATGTTTGAATGACCTTACAAGTGTAATACCTCTGCCTGTATATATAAATCTTGGTACATTGTGTATCAGCTTGTAGACGGATGCAACAGAGATACAAATAAGATTTGTGTAAAATAATCTCATAATTATGATTTGGTACCTTCCGGTTTTTGCAACAGTTTTGCCTCTAACCTCCTAGTAAGCGTTTGCATCAGATCATTTTTCTGGTCATTCAACTGTATGTTGCAATATCATTCAACTTAAACTTCAATTTGGGCCCAACATAGAAACTCTCATTTATTTGATCCAAAAAAAGGAATTTTTCAAGTTTTCTCTCTGTTTAGAAAACTCACCTATTAAGAGGTTTCTTAATAAGAGGTTTCTTAAGCTTGCTGCAGCATGGGATTTTTTTGTTAACTTAAATTCTTATAGCTATGGCAAGGATTGCTTTCGTTGTTATGATGATGGTAATGTCAACTGATGCAGTAGAAGGGGTTACTACATCTTCAGAACTCACTTGGAAGATCCAAACCTCTACAAAAACCGAAGTATAAGAGGTTTCTATAGATGGGGATGAGTAATGCAACACAAAGTGAGAATGATTGACAATTCTTTAATTTCTTTGGTTATCATTAAGGCTAGTGGATAACATCTTTTTAAGTATAAGGGTCGCCACAACTATAGAGTTCTTTAAAGTTTCATGGGATATTCTTAAAGATGACTTGATGCTGGTTATTAAAGAATTTGAATCTACAACTACTCTTGATTGGAGGTTGAATTGCACTAACTTGAAGTTGATTCCAAAAATCACTGGTGTTGTTTCTCTTCAAAATTTTAGACCAATAAGTCTCATTGGTGGAGTTTTCTCAAAGCTCCTTACTGAAAGAATGAAGAAAGTAATGTCTACTATCATTTCCAACTTCCAAGGTGCTTTTGTCCAAGAAAGGCAGATAAATGATGGTATCCTTATTGCTGCAGAGTTAGTAGACTCCAAAATGAAGCAAAATAAGACAGGTCTAGTGTGCAAAGTGGATTTCGAAAAAGCCATTGACATCATTAATTGGAATTGTGTTGACTTGGTTTTGGAAACTTGTGGAGGAGCTGGATTAAATGGTGTTTAACCCATGCTAGATTCTCTATTCTCATAAATGGTGAAGCTTCCAAGTGTTTTGAGAGTCAAAAATGCGTAAGACAGGGAGATCCACTATCTCCCTTTCTCTTCATTATGGTTGCTGAAATTCTATCTTCAATGATTCAGAAGACTACTGTGATGAACCTTATTTCTGGTTTCCAAGTAATTCCAAATGGTACAACAAATAATCATTTGCAATTTGCTGATGATTTGATTATTTTCTTGGATGATTCTGAGGAACAGGTAACTAATCTTCGAAACATTTTATTTGCTTTTGAGATATTTGCAGGTCTCAAGGTGAATTTTAGAAAAAGTTCTATAGTGGGAATTGGAGATAATCACAATGCAGATTTGTGTGCTGCTAGTTTTGGTTGTCATGTAACTAACTTCCCAATAAATTATTTGGGCATCCCACTTGGTAGCAGATCAAAGACGAAAGCTATTTGGGAGGTGATAATCCAGAAATGTCACCAAAAGATGAGTACTTGGAAGAGAAGACACTTATAAAAAGGAAAAAGATTGATTATGTTAAATAGTGTTCTTGCAAGTTTGTCTATTTATTATCATTCTATATTTCAAATGCCAATATCGATTGTTAAGGAAATAAAGAAGATAATGAGAAATTTCATTTGGGGTTATTATCAAGCAAACAAGAAAAGAAGTTGGGTAGCTTGGTCCAAAGCTACTTTTTCAAAATCCAGAGGAGGCATTGGAGTTAAGAAACTAAAATTGGTTAATAAGGACTTGCACTGTAAGTGGGTGTGGAGATATGGTAGAGAAAAGAAGGCTCTCTGGAGATCTATCATACATGAGAAATTTGCCGAAAATGCAAACTCTATCTATCCTTCTGCTTATTCTAAATCTCTAAAATACATCTTATGGGCAGGTATGCTGAAATCTAGAAGGTATGTTGTTCAAAATTCTAAGCTAATATTGCAGAATGGCGCAATTATACTTTTCTGGTCAGATATTTGGGTTGGTGATGTATCGCTAGAAGACAAATATCCTGCGATATATAAACTCTCAAGATCAGAAAAGGCAACAGTTAGGGATATCTCACCGAGGATGAAGGTTGGAATTTCAATTTCAAGAGGTCCCTAAATGAAACTGAAATGGTTGAAGTTGCAAGCTGTTTAATTTTAATAGGTGACTTATCAGCTGGCATTCTTAGTACATAAGAAGAAGATGAGTTAAAATGGAACTTTGGGTCTGAATTTACAGTTGCAAACTGTTACTCTTCTTTGGATATATATGATTTTTTAAGGTTCCCATATAAACAACTGCAGAACCCAAAAATTCCACTGAAAGTTTCTTTTCTTGCTTGGACACTTTGTTACAAAGGAGCCCCTACCATGGACTATCTACTGAAGCATGAAAAGTAACTAATAGCTTATGTTTATTCTGTCAGTTTGAACAGGAGACAAACAATCATCTTTTCTTGCATTGTTCAGAAACAAGAAAGTTTGGCATTATTTCTTGGACAACTTTGGAGCTCAATGGGTGTTTGCAGAGGATGTTAAAGCTAATCTATGGGAGTGGTCAAACAAAAAGAGCACAAACATTATCAAGAAAATTTCGGGTTTACTCCCTTTTGCGATAGAGAAACAAGGAATTCATACCAACTGATTATTTCTGTTAAATACATTTTGTTCAATTGGTCTGTGCATACCAATTTGTTTAGCGGTTATTCTTTAAGCACTCTAATATGTAACTGGGATGCACCGGTGAGCGGAAATTAGTCTTTTCAGGCTGCTTTGTAACTTTTATAACTTTTCGTCTTATCGGTGAGAGTTATTTTTAATTGATTTTGCCCTTTGCTTTGTCAAAAGAAAAAGTATAAGGGTAACCAGAGGGAAAAGAATTTTTCAACATCTTTTTTCTTGGGGCTTTTTTGGTACAAATACTTGTGCCTCATCATTGTTGTTTAGATTTTCTGGCTTTTGGTTATAAGGGTCTTCTTGTGAATATCGAAGGAGGCACAAAGTAGAGGAAGAAGGAGAAGAAGAATTCTATTAATCAGTACATTAGACAAATATTAAGGCCTCTATTTATAGGGTAAGACACAAGGGCATCCCATTAATAAACGAGATTTACCCTAGATACTATTAACATAATTACACGTTTATAACGCTCCCCCTAATGACATTGTGTCTAAGCTATTTTCCTCGTTAAGACCTTGTCAGGAAACCCCAAAGGGACAAAACCTGATCGAAGGGAAAAAAGTACAATTGTGAAAACTTAGAAAAGATTTGGACACACAAATGTTGCCTCATTAAAACCTTAACAAGGAAAACCCAGTGGGAAAAACCTTAACGAAGGAAAAAGAGTACAACTTGATAGTCCAGTAAAATACCTTCTAATTTGACACTCCCCCTGATAAGTACTTCAGTTAAATCTTGTCTTGCAAATCTTCGAGTCGGGAAAATCTCAATAAACGAATTGCTTGAATGCTGGAGATAACAATGCTTTTGTAAGAAATTGTCCAGCTGATGAAGTCTTCTTTTGTGTTAGTCTTCTAACAGTAGTGTTCTCGAGTCTTCACATTTCTTTAAATACATTGAGGACTTTCTTCTTGGATTGCTAACTTCTCGGAGATGATTTACAAAAGTAATTGATGTATCTTCTTCAACAAAGGGCCAATATGCAGTTACAGTACCAAAGGTGAGAAAAGTTTGTAGTCATACCTTATATGGATCATAATGATATCCAAATTACTAGGGTCTTATTATGTTGATTTGGTATAACAAAATTACCTAGTTAATGGTGGGAATACACCAAATAACCGAAATTATACAACTCCCCCTTGGATGACCACCATGTTGAATTAATTTGCCTCACTAAAACCTTGCCAATAAAATCCAACAGGAAACAATTTGGACGAAGGAAAAGAGCACAGATATCAACAATTTTAAAGAAAATTAAACGTCAACAAAATATTGCCTCGTTAAAACCTTGTCAGGAAAACCACATGGGATAAAACCTGAAACGAAGGGAAAAAAGTACAACTTTTGACGTAAATATGGATGCTAACCCAACTATATGAGTTTTACAAAAAAAAAAAGCATCAAAATAATAACTCTAGTTTATTTCAAAGACGAGTTTAATCTAGCATAATTCTAATTGCAGATTTAAGAAAATAAAGAAGAAAAATAGAATTTATGTTGATAAAGCGTGGATTTTTGTGTTTTTAAGGACTCCTCAAGAGACCCATAAAGTTGATAGCATGAACTAATTAATCCGGATTCTTGGTTTTATACCAAATTCTAAAAACACATAAAAGATTGTTCAACCAGACATAATCGAGTAAGGTGGATGCCATAATATAACTTGAATCCTACAAGGATAACAAATTTGAATATGTTCCCAATCATATTTCTTGTGTAAATGCAATATGAGTCCTTCAAGGACTACCACGCAAAAAGCATCATACATGGAGAACAAAAATTTATTGAATCAATCCTAGGGTCTGAGAATAAATAGAACCCTCAAATCGTTTTTAAAACGAAGAAATTTCTCGTATAAAGATGCAATATGACTACACCAACCTGTAATTAATATGCTTGGAATGTTTATGGTGTTAAGTTTGGATCCAAAATTGCATCAATCGAGAAATTAATCCAACCTAACTTGTGTTGTATGCCAACCAATCACATATGTCGATATTTCTCTGCAAAGGGGTTAAGAACCACCATCTGTTATTATTTCAGTAGCTACTTTAAATTAATATTCAACAATGTTAACTAACTATGATCCCACATAATTCTCAAGTGTATGCATATCTTGAAAAATTCACAGAATTACTGGTACCATCTCCCAGAGGCATTATAATCTTCCCATCTTCTAGTGAGGAGATATGAAGTACCAGAATGTGGATATTTTTGATAGACTCTATTAGAGCACTTTGTATCCTCTTATAAAATGCTACGTTTATTATAGATGTGACTGGATTCACCTTCCAAGATACATAAGCTTATTAAAAGCATAATGAAATATTTTCGTGCCTTATTTGAGATGGCAGCCTTTTTCGATTTGATCATGATGGGAGAAAAATATAACTTTTAAAGTTAATGAACATCGACCTTTAGTGGTGTATAATCTCTCCCTGATTATGGCGGAAATATTTTCATCATATGTACGAAAGAAAACCTCATAAAGTATTGCCCGTTCAATTCGAGACGTATATTCATTATGAAATATGTCTATCGACATGAAGAAAAAAATTGTCGCTTGATATACTATTATCTGCAACCATGTATACGTTTGGAACCCGAAATTAATTGGTACAAAAACATGTAAAATATGTACACTCTCCAAAAAAAAAAAAATGGCGATCTACGGGCTAGGAAAAATAATCATTCACCTTAGAAAAAAATAATCATTCACCTTAGAATAAAATTATGGACATTATATTTCATCAAAATAAATTAATTCAAGACCAATATAGTCACTACAAGGACTAATGATTTTGGATAACAATCCGGGTGCGCACCTTTTGATTTTTAATGTCCAATTCCAATTACAAGCGGAAGTATTTCAAAAATAAATAAATGGGAGAATAATATTTCTCAATACACCTAGGGAATGAAACAATTCTTAGTTTCATCGGTGTTACCATAATAACGATATCTCATTCTGAAGTCGATAGAGAAAATCAATTTCAATTGGCTTATATGATTCTTTTTAAGAAAATAAAGAAATCATTGTCGTTATCGATTTTGAAAAAAAAGAATATATATCCATTATTGGTTGAAAATGGCAAAAAATATTTTTAGAGAATATGCCAATTTATTTTCTCACATCTTATAAAAATTATGAATAAAAACCAATACCAATTGGTTTATACGACACAACCAAAATTGCATCGACAAAAAAGAGGAAAAAATGTCGTAATAGTCATCCTTTATGGAAAATCCATTCTACGTTGAGGATGGTTTCTTATAGATATATAGAAACCATATAAATCACATGATCCTTGTTTAACAAACAAAGATACCAAATTTAATTAGCCGTAGGTTTTTCAACCATGCACTTGATTAGTGTAAACGTAATTGTTGGGATATATGGTTTTTTAAAAGAATTATTTTGTACATTTATATCAACAATTCAAGCTTGGCCCAGTGGTTAAGTATTTTGGGTCTTGAGGGTGAGGTATCAGGATCAAATCCTTCCCCCTACTGATTGGGTATATATATCATTAGTCCGGGAGCGGGGCCTTGGGGGAGGGATTTGATCCTGAGACCTTGGGTGTCTTGGGAGGTCTCTTGAATTTGGAAAGTATTTTTTACTGTTTTATAAAAAGATTTTTTTCAAAACGTTTTTACAGGTTTTAATTACGGATTCAATTGTATTTATTTTGGCATAAATTACTTGACCGCTTTTGGACTATTACACAGGATTTTATGGAGACAATTAAAACCAAAATTTATTTCCATTAATTTTGTCTTAATTGAGAAGGTATAAAAAGCCAGTTTTGAGAGGCAGCATGGTAAGAGTTTTCCATATACTGTTTTTGTGAATGAAGAGACCAAGTTTTTTTTGAGAAAGAATAAAAGAGTGAAAGTGATCGATTTATCACTGTGTGCGTGAGAGATCGTCGAGAGTTTTTTTTCTCGGCTGTTTTATCCTGGGGACGTTGTGACAAAGAGAGACTGCTTGCACAAAACTCAAGGCAGAGCCACGAAACGTCTTAAAGAGAGCGAACTGGTCGTGACTCAGCCGATACCTTGGATTTTGTGTTTGACCCTTGTTTTGCAGATGTGAAATCGGTAATTGTTCCAACAATTTTAAGATGCATCTTTCTGCCATGGAATCTGAAAAGAAAACCGTTGCTGATATCAACAAGTCGTTCAAGTTTGAAGGACTTCATTTCAGAAGATGAAAGCTAAAGTTGTTTTTCTATCTCAAATTGATGAAGTTGCACATGATGGTGACCTCAATCAAACCATCTAATCCACAAGATGCAGAAGCTGCGAAAAAAGCAACTCCAGCCGCAACAACTGCAACTCCTCAACCAACTGAACAACCTATTGAAATCCAAACTGCTGAAGAAAAAAAAAAGCCTATGAAAAATGGATTGATAATGACTTTGATTGCAAAAACTATATTTGAATGCTTTGTCTGACGATTTTATGAATACTCCATTTGATACTGCTAAAGATGTGTGGGATGCCTTACAGAAAAATATACTGAAGAAGCCGGATCAAGAAATATGTGTAAGCCGCTACCTGAGATATCAAATGGTGGATGAAAAATCAGTCGTTGCTCAGGCTCATGAACTTCAGAAAATAGCTCATGAAATTATGACGGAAGGTATGAAAACTGATGAACAATTTCAAGTATCTGTATGATTGATAAATTACCCCCATCTTGGAAAGATTTTCGTAATACTTTGCGTCATAAAACTAAGGAATTTTCTCTTGAAAGTTTGATTTCTAAGCTCAGGGTTGAAGAGGAAGCACGGAAACAAGACAGAAAGGAAGAGATTCTTATCGTTTCCAACAATAAGAATCAGACTCAACCGAGTTTGAAACCTAAGAAAAAACCATGAAACCTGACCAGAACCAAAGGAAAGGAAAACCTAATCAAAACAAGAACCCACACCCATCAAGAATTTCAGAATTCTGATTCTGAGTTCCTTTGTTATGCCTGCGGTAAACCAAACCACATGGCTAGGGATTGCAGGAATAACAAAGGAAAGAATAACGCACAAGCTAATGCTGCTGAAAGCGTTATAATTGCCATGGTTTCTGATCCAGAGATTCACATGGTTGGTGGAACCGATGGGTGGATAGACAGTGGTGCTTCGCATTGTTGTTTTGATAGGTCCCTATTTAAGACCTATGCATAAATCAAGGATAAGAAAGTGTTGTTGGGAGACTCCCATACCACTATTGTGAAAGGTTCTGGTACGGTAGAACTGAAGTTTACTTCTGGGAAGACAATTATGCTGAAAGATGTCCTCCACACTCCAGAAATGAGAAAAAATCTTGTTTCTGGCTATCATCTCAACAAGGCTGGGTTGTCTCAAACTATTGGATATGATGTTTACACAATTACTAAAAACAGAGTGTTTGTAGGAAACGGTTATGCTGCTGATGGAATGTTTATGCTTAATGTTGAAATGAATAAAATTGCATCTTCTTCTTATATGGTGTGTACTTTTAATGTTTGGCATGCTAGACTTTGTCATGTGAACAGTAGATCAGTAGATACCATGAGAAAGCAAGGTCTTATTCCAAAAATATCCATGCATAATTTTGAAAAGTGTGAATCTTGTAGTCAAGCAAAAATAACAAAGAGTTTCCATAAATCTGTTGTTAGAGAATCTGAGCCTTTAGAGTTAGTGCATTCTGATTTGTGTGAATATGAAGGTATACTAACTAGAAATGTCAAAAGATATGTCATGACTTTTATTGATGATTACTCTAATTATACCTTTATCTACTTGCTAAGTCATAAGAATGAAGTTATTGGAAAATTTAAGGTTTTTATTGCTGAAGTTGAAAATGAATTTGGTAGGAAAATTAAGAGATTTCGTAGTGATAAAGGAACTAAATATGATTCTAAACCATTCACTGAAATTTATGAATCGTCTGGAATTATACATGAAAAAACTGCTCATTATAACCCTGAAATGAATGGAAAATCTGAAAGAAAGAATCGTACTTTTATTACTCTTGTGACTGCATGTTTTTTGAGTTCTGGTGCTGCCCCTCATTGGTGGGGACAAATCTTGATGACTGTTTGTTATGTTTTGAATCGTGTTACAAATTCAAAAACAAAAATATCACCTTATGAACTTTGGAAAAACAGAAAACCTAATGTTTCATATTTTAGAGTATGGGGTTGTTTGGCTTATGTTCGTATTCCTGATCCTAAAAGATCAAAGCTAGCAAGTAAAGCTTATGAATGTGTTTTTGTTGGGTATGCTCAAAATAGTAAAACTTATAGATTTTTTTATCTAATTAATAAAGTTATTATTGAATCTATTGATGCTGATTTCTTCGAAGATAGATTTCCTTTTAAATGTAGAAATAGTGGGGGTTCTCTAGCTAGTACAAGTTCTGAACTTAGAATAGAAGAACCTAAAACTGCAGAAACTAGAGACGCTGAAATTGAACCTAGGCGTAGCAAAAGGGCTAGGATTGCGACAGACTATGGTTCTGATTTTGAAGTTTATACCCTAGAGAAAGACCCTTATAGTCTTCAAGAGGCACTTAACTCTCCTGAATATGGTTTTTGGCAGGAAGCCATAGATAATGAAATGGACTCCCATAATCTTAATGGAACTTGGAACCTAGCAGACTTACCCCTTGGTTGTAAAGCAATAGGTTGTAAATGGGTACTTAAAAGGAAGTTGAACCCTGATGGTACAATAGACAAACACAAAGCTAGGTTGGTAGCTAAAGGATATAGGCAAAGAGAAGATGTAGATTTATTTTATACTTATTCTCCTGTTACAAGATTGAATTATATTCGTGTTTCGATTGTTGTTGCTGCTATGCATAATCTTGTTGTTCATCAAATGGATGTTAAAACAGCTTTTTTGAATGGTGTATTAGAAGAAGAAATTTACAGGACAACCTGAAGGTTTTGTTGTTCCTAGTCAAGAGCATAAAGTGTTTAAGTTAGATAAGTCACTGTATGGTCTGAAACAAGCTCCTAAGCAATGACATGAAAAATTTGATAACTTGATGATTTCACATGGTTTCAGAATTAATGAAAATGACAAATACATATGCTATAAGTTTGAAAACAATGCATGCACCATGATTTGTTTGTATGTGGATGATTTGCTGATTTTTGGTTCAAATTTGTCTGTGGTTGAAGAAACTAAGAATATGCTTAAGTCTAACTTTGAAATGAAATATTTGGGTGAAGCTAGTGTAATTATGGGAATTAAGATTACTAGAACTAATGATGGTATTTCTTTGGATCAGTCTCATTATATTGAAAAGATTTAAAGAAGTACAACTATTTTGATTGTAAATCTGTGAGTAATCCTTTTGATGCTAGTGTTAAACTGTTTAAGAATACTGGTGATAGCGTTAGACAATCTGAATATGCTAGTATAATTGGTAGTCTTCGTTATGCAACTGATTGTACTAGACCAGACATTGCGTATGCAGTGGGGGTTTTATGCAGGTTTACCAGTTGTCCTGGTTTGGAACACTGGAATGCAGTTGAGAGGGTTATGCGGTATCTTAAAAAGACCGTTAACCTAGGATTACACTACAAGAGGTTTCCTGCAGTCCTTGAAGGATACTGCGATGCTGATTGGAACTCTCTTTCGAATGACTCCAAGGCCACTGGTGGATATTTGTTTAATATTGCTGGTGGCGCTGTGTCTTGGAAGTCAAAGAAACAGACAATTCTGGCTCAATCTATGATGGAGTCTAAATTGATAGCACTAGGAGCAGCTAGTGAAGAAGCTGGATGGTTGAGAAACTTTCTTTCTCAAATTCCTGTATGGGATATACCGATACCAGCTATTATGATCCATTGTGATAGTACCGCGGCTATTGTAAAAGTACAGAACTGTTTTTATAACGATAAGAATCGAAAAATGCGTCGAAAGCACATCACATTTAGAGAGTTTCTCACAACTAGTGTTGTACGTGTTGATCATGTTAGGTCGGAAGAGAACATAGCCAATTCTTTGACGAAAGGATTAGCTAGAGAAAAGGTATTATATACCTCTAAAGGCATGGGACTTTTGCCCACTAGAAGTTGAGTCATTTTATGATGTATACCCACCTAGAAATAGGTTCAAAGGGAATAACGATTCACAAATGATATGGAGATAGAATCATGCATCTTTCCCATGGAATGATATTCTGAATCAGGTTAAGTTTGAGTTCTTTAACTCTTAATGAAGTCTATAACTCTGTATAGAGTGGGGTACCAAGCTATAGGAGTACCTTTGATAGAGTCATCTGTGTGAATGACAAAGTGTGGCCGCTTTCTATGAGAACATGGGCAGTTCTCTAGAACATTCATTGAAACCGAGATAAGCACAAGGCTGTAATGTGCTGGCATTTAGGACTTTACTCTTAGTATAGTTGCGTGTGTATTAAGTAACCTGTTCTCTCCATAGAGTTCAAAGACATGTGTTCACTCTATGTCAGAGTTCAGAGAATTTAATACTATTTAAAGGTTCAAAATCGAAAGATACCTTTACTGATGCACATAACTATACGGATCTTGCTCAGTGTTTTTTAAAAAACATATAAGTGGGGGATTGTTGGGATATATGGTTTTTTAAAAGAATTATTTTGTACATTTATATCATCAATTCAAGCTTGGCCCAGTGGTTAAGTATTTTGCGACTTGAGGGTGAGGTCTCAGGATCAAATCCCCCCTACTGATTGGGTACATATATATCATTAGTCCGGGAGCGGGGCCTTGGGGGAGGTATTTGATCCTGAGACCTTGGGGGTCTTAGGAAGTCTCTTGAATTTGGAAAGTATTTTTTACTGTTTTTAAAAAAAGATTTTTTCAAAACGTTTTTACAGATTTTAATGATGGATTCAATTGTATTTATTTTGGAATAAATTACTTGACCGTTTTTGGACTCTTACACAGGATTTTATGGAGACAATTAAAACAAAAATTTATTTCTATTAATTTTGTCTTAATTGAGAAGGCTATAATAAGCCAGTTTTGAGAGGTAGAATGGTAAGAGTTTTCCATATACTGTTTTTGTGAATCAGGAGACCAAGTTTTTTTTTAGCAAAAATAAAAGAGTGAAAGTGATCGATTTCTCACTTTGTGCATGAGAGATCGTTGAGATTTTTTTTACTCGGGGACGTTGTGACAAAGAGAGACTGCTTGCATAAAACTCAAGGCAGAGCCACGAAACGTTTTAAAGAGAGCGACCTGGTCGTGACTCATCCGATACCTTGGATTTTGTGTTTAACCCTTGTTTTGCAGGTGTGAAATCGTAACTTTTCTAACAGTAACCAAATTGCGATGACACCAATTTTGGTGATTACAGTTTCACTAGATGAATAGAAACTGTAAATCATCATTTGATGGATTTGTTTTTTTTCTTTCTCTATGTGAGAAGTTGATGGATTTGTTTTTTCTTTCTCTATATGAAAAGATTAGAAAAATTGACAAGACCACACCACACCACGCAGAGAGCACTAACTTTAGAACGATTTTTTGGGGACCATGGTTTTATTTTTGGTAAAGGCATTAGAAGTAATTTTAGGTCACCCCATATCTAGTTATTTATTTAATACCTAATCTACCCTCTTAATTAATTTTAGGTTATGATTAGTGAATGATTTAGTTAAAAACAATTAGTGAGATTAAATTAAAAGATGGGTTTATTATTAGTTGAGTAGAATTATTGAGAGAGTGGAGTTGGAGAAGATGAAGGAGAAAAACATGAAAAATAATTTTTTTTTCCAATTCACTAAGTTTGAGTATTCCGATGATGAAAACTCATATGATTCTTCATCTCCATCCTCTCATAGAATATTTGTTAATCTTCAAAATGATCCGGATTTGAACTGGATTTTGAAAAGTTCGGTTACTTTATATGAAGAACAAGTAACCGAACTCATCTGAAGCTGTAGTTCGGTTACCCCGTGAGATGAACATGTAATCGAACTCATCTGAAAGTGTAGTTCGGTTACTTGTTCCAAACACGCAGATTACCGAACTCTCAAATAATAGAATTTCTAGGAGTTACAGCTTTATGTTCGGTTGGTTCGCAAACTGCATGTAATTTTGATCTAACCGAACTTTACATAATATAAGAGTATATAAGTTTACAAAGTTCGGTTCTTTCACAAACTTGAACCTAACAGCTAACCAACCGAACTCTGAGTTCGGTTTCTGCGATAAAATTGTGAAGTTACCGAACTTAACAAACAAAAAAAAATGTGAAGTTCCAGCGTCTATTGGCTAAGTTCGGTTACTTTGTAGTTTTAAGAGTTTTTGCGAACAAACCGAACTCTATTGGCTAAGTTCGGTTATTTTGGAACTCAACATAGTGGCCACAGTAACACAGTTCGGTTAGATTGGATTTGGTTTTTTTTCGGTTCTAAGGGTGGAGTTCGGTTATTTTGTAGTTAAAAATTTTTTGCGAAACAACTGAACAGCGAGTTCGGTGACTTAGTTTTAAATCCAATAGAACCGAACTGTTCTTCGTGTTCTTCATTTTCAAGAAATTCGGTTAGTAAACTAGGGTTTTTTGGAAAATCGACCTAACCGAACATGGCTCTGTAACTCCTATTAAAACCCTATTTTGATGATTTCTATTCGATTGAAGCAATCAAAATCAAATTAAAATGAAAGGTTTGTTGGAAAATACCTCCAGAGTGGTCCCATGGAAGAATCAAGTTGCGGCTGGCGTCTTTTATACTCGATAAAATTATTATATAACCGAACTTAATTGTGATTGCATTGATGTTGTTACATTTCTTAAATAGGCGGTGGCGGTGGTGGTGGGAGGAAGTGGTGGTGGTAATCCGCGGTTGATGGTGGTGATAATCGGAGGTGGAGGTGGCGGTGGTGGTAATCGGCGGTGGTGGTGGTGGTGGTAATCGGTGGTTGCTGGTGGTGATAATCGGAGGTGGTGGTGGTTATAATCAGGGTTGGTGGGCGCAGGTGGTGGTTATATATATATATATGTGATTATTAGATTGATTTTAAATTAAATTAGGTTAAGGATAGGTTAGTCATTTCAACGTTTTAGGACACCCCTTATCACTATAGAGAAGGTGGTTTAATAAAACCATGGTCCCCTCAAAAGAACCATGGTCCCTGAAAAATCATTCTAACTTTACTTGTCCGCATCTCTTTGTAAAACTAGTCTCAAATCAGAAGTCAAAATCAGTCCTCACTGTTGATCATATTTTGAATTTTCCCTTCCTCCTTGGTAAAAGTTAAACTCATCGACATTACTTCAGTTTACCATTTCATTCCCGCTCAAAATTATGACAATTCAAACTTCGCTCAAGATTTTGGCGCGTGTATTCCCGCCAGATATTTGGCGCCCAAAATTTCATCTCTTATTTTTTACCCCTTTCTATCTCCAGAGGAGAAAAAATAGAATCCCCCATTGTAATCCGTTTTCATCTGTTATCTATAAACCCAGATTTGATATTTTTCCCCTTTCTTTACTTGATCATTTATTCACTATCATCAAGTAGTAACAACATATCTATGCTAACAATCAAATCAATGGCATCCAATAAGATAATGAATCGGTCTACACATTTTTCTACGAAATTCGATTAGAAGATTGAAAACTTTTCACAGGTGTCTAAGGATGCGCTTGACTCTGATGTTTTCTATATGGGTGGTTACAAATGGTATGGCGTCTATCTTACTAATCAATTTTCCTTTTCAATACTTTTTTTTCCTGATGAATTGGTGGGGTTTTCATCATGGTTTCTCCCGATTCTTACAGGCAAACTAGGGTTTTTCCAAAGGGATGCAAACCACGTAACTAACGTGACGGTGAGTGATCACATATCTCTGTACCTGCTGTGGGCTTGAAAGAAACACAATTGCTGAACGTGGAGGTCAATTTTGGAATTATAAGTCAAACGGATTTTGCACGAACACAATGAGAAAAGGTATAATCGGGATTATGTTACACCACCACATTTTTGTTAATTAATCGCATTACCTTGTAAGTAAATTGTTTGGGTTCTGCAGAAATTAAACGCAATATCCCTGAAAAACGTATCGATGGCATTTTTTGGTTGGATACTGTTATTGGTTTGGATAAATTCATGCTTCTTGGTGAATTCGATGACCCTGCTAAGAGATATATTGTGAATGATACTTGCATCATTACAGTTGAGTTTACTTGTGAGATGATAGAGGATGGTGCTGCCGTCAAAGGGGTTGAGTACTTAAAGAAGCGTAGAAGAATTTCTACTAATGGCAGCAACGATTACTATTAGAATCAGAGATTAACAATTATATTTTTGGTTATGTTTTGAGTCAACTTTTAGTTGTAATCTCCTTCGGGTCAATTTTTGAAATTTGATGAAATGCTACTACTTTTTAATGTTTGAAATTAATTCCTTATTAGTCGATTTGGTCCGACAACTAATGCAGATCAGTTGTACAAGAGAATCACTGGTTGTGGCAGACTATTTTTTGGATAACTTGATTGCTAATAGTGGATGAAGAAGGGAGACTTGTTCTCAGTGATATGTTCTTCTTTGGTACTGCCTTCCACTGCTCGTGATTTATAATTACACCAAATATGTGAATGCTTAGTAAGAGTTCCACTCCCTGAGGTTGTGAACACTGGCTGTTCGTATAAATGCCTAATAGGAAAATAAAGTTGATCAGCTAAATGCCTAAGAGAAAGTTTACTGTTAACATAATTCTGTTTTACATATCAAAATTGAAGATAAAGGGAAATAAAGGGGTATGGTTTGGAGAAAGTACGAGTTCAGCTTCATTGCAGCGGAGTAAAGTTGAGTAACGAAACTTTAGGTCTTCATCCTGAAATTGATGATGCTTGTTGTGAGCGTTTGATACATTTTGAGGCGTAATTTTGTAGTTAACCTTAGTCTTTTCTGCCTTGTGTTTCTTGAAGTTGAATTGCTGCTATTTTTGAGTTTTATGAATTTCAGGTTTCAAATTAGAGGAAAAATGTGAATCCTTTTCAATCGATTCATTACTTGAAAATGAATGACCCTACAAGAGCTATGCCCCTGCCTCTATTACTATAGAAGTCCCAAGACATAAAAATCTGAAAAATCTCAACTCATGACGAGCAAAAATAAAAACTTAATTATGATCTTTTAATTTCAGGTTTTCGCAACAATTTTAAAAGCCTCGCTAAATGGGGCGTACATGACAAAAAAGAGACATTTTGAAGTAAAATGGAAAACCCCTTAACTAATTATTTTTTAATGACAAAATTACCCCTGATTAATTAGTGTTAATTTGGATGATTAGTGATAAAATTACGTGTTAGACGTGAAATTAACTTGTGTTAATGAAAACAAAAGAAGGGAGTAGGAGAGTACGATGTAACTTGATAACCAAAACTGATGTTGATGACATCCATGAAGGAATTACAGGAAAAATACAAAAGCGAGATTTCGAAGGAAAGAAAATTATGACGGTGGAAAAGATATCTCCCTGGAGGAGTGGGAATAGAAAAGGATAACATTCACAGATGAGGAAATACCAGAATAAATTTAAGACGAACAGCTCTTTTGTGGTAACAATAACTATTGGGTGAAAAGAAAAAAAGTATGGGAGCGAAAACACAAGATGAATGGGCGATAGATAGAACCTTAGTAGGTACAGGGAGTTCAGTGGACATTTTATTCTATCGAGCATTCAAAGGAATGGGATATAAGGATTCAGATATGGATCTTTCAACCTACATTATTCATGGATTCAATAAAAAAACAACCAAGCCAAAAGGAGAAATAATTGTGCGAATAATGTTGGGAGAAATAGAAACACAAGTGACATTGTGCATGGTTGATATGGAATCACCGTACAACATGCTCTTGGGACGACCATGGATACATGCGATAAAAGTCTTAGTATCAACTCTTCACCAATGCGTTAGATTTCCAATATCAAGTGGAATAGGAGAAATCAAAGGAGATACCAAGAGTGCGAAGATCTGCAACCAGATAGACATAAAAAATTATGAAGGTCGCGCAAAAAAGCGAAAGGATCGTTGGAGAAGAGCGAGAGAGTTAAGGAAGGAAGAAGAATTAAGAGTATATATGATAAGAGCACCAGAAGGGAGAGGAATACCAAGCAAAATTCCTGAAAAAGAGGGCCAATCAATGCATGAATTAAAAGAGCCAATACCAATGGGATAACCTAAAACGAATTTCACCAAAACAGGGCCAACAAAAGAAATAAATGTTGGAACAATGGAAGAACCAAAGATGTTAAAAATTGGAACTACAAAAGCAAAGGATAAGGAAGATAACTACAACATATCATCCTCAGAAAGAAACAGAGTTACAAAAGATGCTTGAAGAAGGAATAATTAGACCAACAAAGTATCCGAAGTGGATAGCAAATATGGTGGTGGTCCCAAAGAAAAATAAGGGAATAAGATTTGTATTGACTTCAGTGATTTAAACAAAGCATAAGGACGGCTTTCCATTGCCAGACATACCTCAGATGGTTGAATCGGCAGCAGGGAATGACAGGGTATCATTGATGGATGGATACAAGGATTACAATCAAATTTCGTTAGCTGAGAAGGATCAAGAACATACCGCATTCTTCGCGCCTAGAGGATTATATTGTTATACAAAAATTCCTTTTGATTGTTCATGATATTTCCATGTTTTATGATATTTTTGTGAACATTACCCGGGGGATTGGAATGGTGATAAAGATTAGTAATGTCTTTGTCTAAACGACTTTCATTTAGAAATTTTCCTTATTAATTATGACAAAAAAAAAAAAAAAAATTTATGCTGGAACACACTGTAATTATTCTACTAAGTTAAAAAATAGAATACAAGATCTTCAAGAGCGCAGAAGGCTCGAATATTAGACCTTCCTTATTTCATATGGAAGAATGACTTCAAAGAAAAAAGAAAAATCACCCGAGTAACATTACTCCGCTGCAGCATAAACAGCCGGAATATCTGAATTAGTAATGATCTGAACACTTTGGCGCATCTCTCCGATACGGATACAGTAGTGATCTCCTCTGGTGCCTACTGGTATGTTAGGATCCGATTGGTCATGAACATAGTAAGGTGCTGCCTGTCTGGTCTTTAGAGATCCGCAAAAATGTTGTACGTTTTGGAGTCAGCTAGGATTAGCCTCACGGCAGAAACCCCTGCTGCAACAGACACTACACTAAAAAATGTGATATTCAGCCAGTGCCAAGATTTTTGTGGCATTGAAAGCTTATGCTTCTTCGCCATTAGGTACATATGATTGGCGAGGACAAATGTGAGTGGCAATGTGCTGAAGGCCCCAGTTAAACTCATGAAATCTCCGAGGAAAGGTAGAAGGGCTGACACTAAGGTGTTTATAGTAAGGTAACCCCCTCGTACAAGAACTCTGAATGAGATATGGCTTAGAGAAAATGCACCTCCTTTAGTTGGACCAAATTTTGTATCCAAGTATTCGTACATTGGACTAGCAAATATATGTAAAGCGATGACGGACTGCAGAAAGGCTGAAATGTTGGCAACTGCTTTCACCCATACTGGACCTGAGACATTGTTAAGGAGGTATGCTGATGTTTGGTTTCCGTATGCCCAGTAACCCATTAAAGTAATGGCGTACATAGGTACAAGTCCGATTGTGAACTGAAAGACAAGAGCTTTCACCATGTTTCCAACCACGGGCTGTTTCACTGTTGCCTGTATCTCTGGAAGCATTCCTGTATTGAATGAGAAAAAGAGATTTGCAAATCCACCGATACAGGAGAAAATCTTGGTTGCTGTTGAACCCGGAATGTTGTAGTCTCTAGGTGAAGCCTTCTTCCCGTCGTTAAGCGCCAATATAAATGCTATGACGATGTATATGATACTTAAGAAATTTGAAAATCCTAGCCAAATCTTCAGAGCTGATAGATGTGGTACACCAAAGGCAAACAAAGCGCAAACGAACCCAGCTATAACAATGAAGTAAGGGAGCTTCATTAAGTGATCATCCCTGAAAAGAACGTACATGGCCTTGAGAGCTTGACCAGCTAAAATGATATAACCAGTGTTAATCATGAAAAGATTTATGTACTGGAATGCCCATGTAAGAGCGTACGCATTCTTTCCGTAGATATGGCCAGCAAGATCTCTGTATCTGATGTGTCTCTTTCCACCAAGCTCATGAATTCTGGCAAGAAGAACATTGGCATACAACGACAAAGCTGCTGCTAAAACCAAACCAACTGAACCTCCTACCCAACCTAAAGGAACCATAACCGTGCCGGAATATCCCAATACATACGCACTGTTTATGCCGGTGGTAAGTATAAAAGCAATTTGCATCCATGAATCTTGACTAATTTGATGTGCAGTTTCTGGTACTTTGACATCACCGCTTTCAAGGTCTCTTTTGACATCACCGCTTTCAATATCTCTTGATTCTCTCATACCAGAATCGAAGTCTGCCATTATTATTTTCTCCGCCTCCTTTTGTTTTTTCCTTCCCCAATTGATAATTCAATAGAGGGGGAGGACCACTATATATATAGATTGATTACCTTATGTATTCCTCTTCAAACAAGGATTGGATTTCCTATTTCCTTGAGAAACTAAATCCTGGTAGAAACCTGATATTTTTCGTTCTTTGTTTATTTCTTTCTTTCAGGAGATCTAAAAAAACCTCGCGTTTTTAGGGGCCACCCCAAAGGATTTAGGGGCCATCAATTTATACCCAGCCAAAGACTCTAGTTAAGGGGTACCATGTATGATATTGAAGTTACATAAATGCCCTTCTGGTAAAACTGTATAAAAAACAAATCAAAAAATATTCTACTCATTTCAACTCTTCTTCTTCCAGTTTCATATTATCTTCCGATTGTGGAAGAAAAAAAACTTTCCCTCGTTCTTGTGTTCAACCGAAACATCGCCGCGAATCGTAAAATCAAAACTTCGTCGATTCGTTTATAAAACAATGGATAAGGGAAATGAAACCCACAGACCTAGAACCAAAAATGTTGCTCGGGGTATCGATCCAAAGATTGGAATTTTAGCAAGAAATAAAGAAATTGTTGCTGCAAATGAAGAAGAACGCGAAGAACGCGAAGAAGAAGTACCCGTCGATGTAGTCGGTGGTTGCGATTCCGATAGTCAAACACTTCGTCAACTTCAAATGGCCCCAATAAGGTAAGAATCTATCATTTTTGGGGTTTATTTCGCTTTAATTCGACGAATCGAGAAAAAAAATTCTAGGGTTTTCGGTTATTTATTCAGATTCGGGCGATATTCATGCTTATTTACTTCCGAATGTAGTCGTGTTCTTCATTTCTCAAGAACATCGACAGTATTCGGGAGAAATATTTGATGGTTATCGGCCGAATATTGTTGGCCATATCTTCCTGGATACAAACTGGTAATAATCGGTAGTTTAATGAATTTTTTGGCTCCCGAATATATTTAAGTAGACACACAGTATTCGGAAGTGCACTCACTACCGTATATATTGAAAAAATCTCAAAATTTCTGATATAGGAAAAATCCCATTTTGGGGCCAGTATTTATTCGGAAGACAATATAATGTTTTATACCTCCGATTGTGTAGGATAAAATATTATAGGTTACTGAACTCCAAATGACGCATATTCAGTAGGAAATGATCCATCTCTTGTTCCGAATGTTGGTTATTCTGTGGCTAGGTACTTATTTTGTTTTCCGATTATATATAGTCGGAAATATTCTTTTGATATTAGAACCGAATATACAGGCCAGAAAAACTATAGGTTACTGAACTCCAAATGACGCATATTCGTTAGGAAATGATCCATATCTATTTCCGAATGTTGGTTATTCGGTGGATAGGTACTTAGTTTTATTTCTGATTATATATAATCGGAAATAATGTTTGGAAATTACTACCGAATATACACAATCTATTTACTAAAACTTGGTTTCTTATGTATATAGGCATGTATCTATGACCACTTCCTTATCCTGAAGTTGGCCGGAGAGAACCCGGGGTGGTGCAAAGGTACTCCTAGAGGAACAAAGTATATATTTGAAGACAACCGTTCTAGGAAAAAAGAGCAGCAGTTGATTCGCATGAGGGAGACTTTGGACCAATTGAAGGCCTCAGACGTATGCTTTGATCCATACAAGGAAGATCGAGCCAGTGGGCATATAAATGTTCGGTCGGACTTGTCCCTTTATTTTGGACCATTGTGGCACCCCACAGGATATGTGATGTATAACCCCTCTAGGGTGATGCGACAACACGGGTATATACAACATCAACCTGTGGAGGAAATGGGGGATTACTACAAATTGGAGTTGGAGTTGTGCTCTTCTAGTGGTGACAATCTCACGATTGTTCACACAGGCCCACCTACTGTTCTTGATAACTGGGATAAGAGGAATGACTTCATTATCGACACTGGTAGACGAACCACCCAAGGTGATGAAAATTCTCCAGACTATATGAGTTGGTATAACAACGTATCACATCCTTTGGTTATCCGTGAAATCAAATCCAACACTACTGCGGCGGGTTCAAGTTATAATTGTATCTTAGTAACTTGCTTCGAGAGCTACATGCACCTCTACTACCACCTGGAAGACTTTCTTCGCCAAAATTAACCTTAAACTTTATAGGAAACGACCAATACCGTCTCATATCGGGAAATGTAGGAAAATTTCGTATCGACCGATACGGCCGATATTATCGGGCGAATATCGTATCCCTGATATCCTTCTTATCGTATCGTTCTGGGCCGATATTGACTACATTGGTTTTGACAACCGTTATCAACTTTATACATTTTATACTCTTTATTTTTAATACCATCGGGATTATAGAAGACAATCTTAAATGGGCATCCTATCTTCTTGGTATTGCTTCAGTATTTCATATTCGTCTTCCTTACGTACTTACTATTCTTTCCCTCGTGACTCTTTCGCGTCCCACCTCGCTCACAAATCATTTCAAATCGAGTGTCCACTAGTGGAAAATGGAAGCACCACTGCTGGGACAAGAGGTAATATCGTTCAAAACGACTGTGTCCATCAGCTCTAATTTAGAAGTGGTTTTTTCCAAAACGACTGTGTCTCACAAACGTTGAATTCTTTAAAAAAACGATTTCTTTTCACAGTGTAATTATTAACTCTGAAGACACAGTAGTTTATTTTGATTATATATTATTAAAAAAAGGATTTGATTCAGCTGAATCTAAACCTGATTCAGTTGAAGCTTAACCTGAATCAGCTATATTGGATTAAAAGTGAGTCCGGAACTGAATTTTACAAATTGAATTGATAACGACTTTCAACTGAATTTGTATGAAAATGAGTTCTCAATTACAACTTTTACAATCTTCCAAATATGAAAATTTCAACATTAAGGAAAAATAAGTTTAACCTGCAGATATTCCTCCTACAAACTTAACAAACCAACTACAGAATCTTCCATACAAGTTAGCAGCTTATTACCAATTAACAAGACATCATTGCCTGACAAACTAGCCCAATTCATGTCCATCACTCTATCCTTAAGCTACAAATAAAACCCAAGACTATTTCAACTAACAACCGCAAAATGAAAAAGAGACGAGAAAAAGAACTCAAACAAGCACATGAAGAATAGAACTGCAATACCTGGATACTTGTTAAATAAGGTGTTTCTGAATGATAATAAGCTGCCATTTCACAACACATCAGTAGTTTGATCATTTAGAAATATCTGCACCAATGAATTCACCTACAAAGAAGAGAACTTATATTAGTAATCGATCAAAAAGAAGATTAAAAATCCACATTCACAAAAAAAAAAAAAAAAAAATCTTTATCAAGAAATTTATTCCCATGCATTTAAATTGACAATAAGATGAACTCCGCAGAACATAACTCTAGAGAGCGTATTGACTAACATAAATATATGTTAATAAACAGCGAGCAACATGGCTCAACACTATGAACTAGCTCAGAAGAATACTCAACATAGCATCATGAAGAGTGAGAGACATATAGCTAGGCTGTACTGGATGCCAAGGGGTACTAAAGATAATATGATTCGACATTATTTCAAATCTCCAATAGTCCAGTATATGCCATCACTTTGAAATCATGAACTGGGGAATACTTTTTCCATTCTCAAACTCATGAAGACAAAAATTAAGATACACATTTAGTACTAGATATGTTTTGGGGAGAGATTTACCTTACTTGAGTCGGCTATTAGATTAGGAATTTTTGACAACCTTAAGATATATTGGTAAAGCTTGTTTTCTGTAACCTGAAAATCAATAAAAAAATCTCAGTAATTTATCTTACTAAGTACTGTGGTATAAACTATAAAGCAATCAGTTACTGGTCTTTATAAACCATTAGAAGGACATGCAAAAAAAAGGATTCACATAAACCTATTTTGATCATTTAAATATGGGTACTACTGTCAACTACAAAGTCTTTCAGTAAATTCACACGTCGATCACCTCCAAATAGAACATGCTTCCTGCAAGGTCAAATATGCTTAGGAAGGACAAATCTTCAGAAGTAAACCAAGCCTAGGATTTTGTAGTTAGGTCAACCATCCTAAGATGTTGTGATAAGGCTTCGTAAGAAAGGAAACTAAGGTTAAACATGCTGTCAAGAAAGACTACTTCAGTAAAATTTTGAAGTCCATAAACCCTGCACCATTGAATTGTTTATTTTTGTCACTAGCATTCCCACATAAAACAGAACTTGTCATAACCATACATGCTTTATAAGAAGAAGCAAATCTACCCGGTACCTAAACATAACAGAAAAGTAATTCACTATGTGGAGCTGGTTACCAATCAAATAGGGTGCATGAGATGATACAAGGAAAACCACAGGAGATGGTTGGTGTTGCTATTGATTTGCTTCCTTAGAAGAATTTCACATATTCCTAGCCCCCTGTAAAACATTATCAACAGAATGTAATGCTTAGAAGGCTGATACCATCAAATCCCGAAATTAGAATAATACTGGCATCTAAATTACAAGAATGAGAAGTTAGTTTATCAAAAGTCACTAATTAAACTTGCAAACATAGTTTATTACTGGAATATTACTTTTAGGTCAGAGAGACTTCAGGATTTGGAGAAACTTTGGCGAGTGCACCAACTATCCTGCATACAAAAGAAGAAAAATGATGATGCTTAATTCTAGCTGATACTGTTAATCAACAACAAAATATAAAATTATAACATGCTACTCATATAGAATTGGTACAGGGCATAATGAAAAATAGGGTTCATGGTATGATACATAGATCGTCACAGATAATGGTTGGAGATGCTCTTCATTTGCTTCCTTAGAAGCATTTTGCATATTTCTAGCCCCTTGTAAAAAATTATCAAGAGAATGTAATGCTTACAAGGATGAGACCATCAAATCCTAGAGTAACAGTAATAGTGGCATCTAAATTACATGAATGAGCAGTTAGCTTATTAAAAATCACTGAACTTACACACTTAGTTTATTACTGATATATTACTTTTCGGTTAAAGAGACTTTAGGCTTTGGAGAAACTTTGGCGGATGCACCAAGTATCCTGAATACAAAAGAAGCAAAATATTACAAACTTAACTGCTTAATTAAAATTATTAGGTCCTCAAAACAGGAGAGGTGGTGACAAGATGTGAGAATCATACACCGTACCTGCATGTCATAAGCATATCCATAGGATCGACATCAAACCATAATTGTAAAACTACATGGCTATAAGTAAAGTATACTGTCAATCTGCACAAAATTTCAATCTTCCAAATGATTTTTATGTCACAGCAAAACTCAAGTAGATAAGCTCACTTAAGATAAAAATACATTGATTTACCTTGATAAGCCCAGATTTTTTGGAGTGCGTATAAGATTGATTCTCGTAATCTACAAACAAGTAAGATTATTCAATCAGCTGTCATACAGTTTACCACAGTAAGCAACACCAATATACTACAGTTACTTCTTGAAACTATAAGTACAACATACTTGCTTCAGAGCTAGGACACAGTAATTTAAACAACTTCAGATAGTTACATCAATTGTAACGCACCATAAGCCGAAACACCAAATTTCTAGATAAATCACCAAAACAGTCTATACGAACATGGCCAACAGAGTCTACACTCACCCTGCGACTTTCCTTAGTGCAGAATTACATGCCACCTTCAGCTCTGAACTTAGTCCAAGATCACACATCACTACCTCTTCAAATGCTGAAACATCCAAAACAGTTTCATGTTAGGGGATACCTCGCAAGCACCAAACCAAATGCAAAACAAAATAGAAGTTAATTAGACCTTATATTCAATGATGCAAGAAACAGATGTCCTCCACAGGTGGTTCTCGTTGCCTAGAAGAGCAATCCAAAAGTCAGCAGGCCGATAAAAATCCAGCAACACAAACTGATGTAGTGAGAAGAACAACCACCTAACAAGAAACACCACCACGACAACAACAACATACAAATAAAATGGTCGGAAAACCCCATTCAAGAACAACTTTTATCCATTCAAGAAAACCCATAACTGAAAAAGAGGAGAAAAAATGAAAACCAATACCAAAATTGAATGTCTACCAACTACATAAACAATTAAAATCAATAAAAAATGCCCAAATCTACGAATTTGAACTCCAAATAAGAAAAACATGTTAAAATTAAAAACCCTAATTTGAGAAATTGAAATCAGAGGAAGTTTTTGTATACATTAGAAGTTATTTCTCATGAAGTTGTTTAATTAAGCCGTTAATTCAAAACCCTTTTCATCACCAACCAAACTGAAAAAACATCAACTTATCAGCATCAGAAACCCTAAAACCCAAATCTGAGAATCAAAAACAGAAATTTAATAATACCCATATGTAATTATTTCCCAAAAATCTCTTTAAGAACCTTAGAAACCTTAGATTTCTTCATACTGATTCGGTTAAGAGAAATAGGTTGAGAGAAATCTCAAAACTATAGGTCTAAGAATTTTATTTGTGATGGATCTCTTTGAAGAAGAAGAAAATCAGCACCTAATACTGATTCACAAGCGACTTACTGTTGTGATTGAGAAAAAATCGACAAAAGATAGAGAGTGATTAAGTTGTGAGAGATAGGTGGTGAGAGAGAAGTGAAGGAAGCAGAAGAAGTGCAGACCGAGATAAAGATAAGTCAAAGAGATAAAGAGAGAGGATTATAGAAGTTGCTTTCTCTTGCAGACGTTTTTCAAGTCTGATAGAAGCTATTAGGGAGCTATGTATTTTTACGGAAATACCCTCCAAGAAAACAACTGTTTCAGAGACAAGTTTTAGTAACACTATTGTGGCTCACAGCACCAATGGTTACATCTGCCCAGTAACAGTGGTTTTTATGAATCCCAGGAAGTGGTTAAAAATCCATTTTCCACTAGTGGTCACTAACATGATTATTTTGAACTACCACGCACATGTTATCATTTGCCTTGTTCATAAGTCATTCCTTTGCCTCCTTCTTACTTCCAAATGTCTAAACGTGCATAAAACAAAAAAAAATCTAATAAGCATAACCATTTAACATATATATTTTGTAGAAAAAAAAGTAGTAATGAGTATACCAAATCGTTTGCATAGTATAGAGAAGTGTCGGGCCTCAAATAGAAATCATCAACAAACTCTTCAACGGCCTGCATATGAAAGCAACAAATTATTATATAATAATCTGAGGTTATTAAATAAGTCAAACTGCCGAATATACTATATTCAGAATCCTATCGGTTACCAAAAACACCTGATTTATGCAAATGAATGTACGCAATTTACTGAGTGCAAAAAATGATATAATCGGAAGCTAAAATATATAGTAACACAGCCGAATATAAATAACCGGGAGATAACTTTAATCGATAAACATCTGATTTTCAAGTTTTCGGAAATTTTATTTTGAGGCCACTGTTATATTCGACAGTCAAATAATGTTAAACTATTATCGATTGTAAAGGATAAGAATACTGAGTTTTGAAATTTTTGAGGAATTCGTTTTTGGGGCCATTCGGGGGTAAATAACTCTACATAACTACCGAATGTAGATTTTTTTGGAAAACCAGTTTGGGGTTTTT
Source organism: Papaver somniferum (assembly GCF_003573695.1). NCBI lineage: Eukaryota > Viridiplantae > Streptophyta > Magnoliopsida > Ranunculales > Papaveraceae > Papaver > Papaver somniferum. Next base: position 9,150,633 of record NC_039366.1, read on the forward strand.
TGTATGGGTAAAAAACATGATGGATTGCAAACCAATTGCAACTCCAATGGGTACTAATGAAAAGTTGGTAAAAAATGATGGAGTGACAAAGGTCGATCCAACCTTATTCAGAAGTCTAGTCGGCTCACTGATCTACTCAACAAATACAAGGTCAAACATCGTCAATGCAACCAGCATTGTTTCTCGGTATATGATCGATCCAAGCAAGTTACACTATGCAGCCGCAAAGAGAATTCTTCGGTATATTAAGGGAACAAAGAATTTCGGCATTAAGTATACAAGAGAAAAAGACAATGATTTAATTGGCTTCACAGATAGCGATTGGGGAGGTTCTATTGAAGACCGAAAGAGCACATCAGGCTATGTTTTCTGTATGGGAACAAAAGTTATATCCTGGAGTTCTAAAAAACAAAGTACGGTGGCACTATCGTCAGCCGAAGCAGAGTACATAGCATCAACAAGTACAACATGTGAAGCAGTATGGTTGAGAAGAATAATGACCGACCTACAACAAAGGCAAAAGCAGCCGACAACTACCTACTGTGACAACATGTCTACAATTGCAATGACAAAAAATCCAGTGTTCCACGGAAGGACGAAGCCCATAGAGCTACGACACCATTTCATCAGAGACTTAGTGGAAAATAAAGAAATCGAGCTCCAATTCTGTCTGACACAAGAACAAAATGCGGACATTTTCACAAAAGCAGTCACGATAGACAAGTTCAATAATTTTATAGAAAAGTTTAACATCACAAATTAAGAGGGAGTGCTAAAAATATAAGTTAATTTGTGATTACTCTAGAATAATCTTGGAGAGTGTACGGCTTAGTCTCATGGACTAAGTAAAGCCCAATAACTATCTACACTAAGTAAGGCCCAGTACAGTCTAGAGAGTCTTCTAGGCTTTCTTTTCCATCACGTATTATCTAGAGAATTCTTTCTCTAGAACTTGTAATGTCGGTCAATTGAGAGTGTAAAGAAGAGTCGAGAATGTAAAGAAGAGTCTAGATAGAACTATTTAGAGAGGTAAGTAATCGCTGTAAAAAGCCTATAAATAGGCAACGATGGTTCATTTGCAAACCATCCAAACTCGAGTGAGTAAACAAGCAGTAGAGTGAGAGCTAGTAGAAAGAGCCAAAGAGCTTTGTAATAAAGAAACGAGTGTATGCCAAAGTTGCTACACCAAATCCCTGGATAATCAAAGCCTCACTTTTCAAATTAACCAACCTCTTCTCCTAAATCGTTTTCATAAACCCATTACATTTTCCCATTGCGCCAACAAACCTCAATCGTGCGGTCTTCATTTGACAAGAAGGAAAACAACGAGTAAACAAACTTTTTACCATGTTTACAGTTCAGGATACTTGTTCACTATATAATATAAACAGCTAGTCACTAAGCACGATCCTAGAGTTGCTCACTATACTAGCTATCAAACAATCAGTATCCAGCTTCTACAGCACTTAGAAACTCTACCTATTTCTATACCGGTACTAATAACTCTCTTCATGGATACTGCACATCATCTATAATCCGCTATAGTGAACGATTAGTTCATCTAAAAATTTAAAGAAGTCGTTCAAAATAGAGTTAATCAATGTAAAGTCGACCGAAGGTGAACGATTTTTTCTTCACCATAACAGTACCAACAAAATTGAATTTAAACATAAATTTCTACACACAATCATACATCAAAAAAAATATATTTACAATTAGGTTTAGCTTTGATTTCGTTTTGAGAATTGATTTTGCTATAACATTCCTTGATATCTTAGGCATCTTTAGAGACAGAGCCAAAAACATGAAGCAAAATTATGATAATATCACTGAAAGGTGGTGGTGCATTGTGGAGAAGTAGTGGCCGGTGATGGAGATGGAGAGCAAAAAGTGATTTATTTATTTTTTTTCTGAAGCAAAAAAGTAATGTTGTAACTTGGGTTTTTTTCTTTTTTGTTGGGTACAAATAACATGTCAAACATATGGTATTTAGAAAATTTGAAAATATATACGGGTGGTTCATATGAATACTGGGGATACGAGTTTATGTGGATAGGAAATATCGAAAGTGGGGATTGGAGATAGGGAAAATCGAATTTAAAATTTAAATGGCAAAGTTAATAAATAATCTGAAATCCAAATTTTAGTTAGTCATTCACACGTTAACAGATTTTTTAACTCTCAAGGTAGTCGACGACAGTGAGTGACCAAACTCTAATTAAAAAAATTTGGTGACCTAATCGTAACTCTGCTCACTTTTATGTGACCTCAAAATATCCCCACTTTTTAATCCCATTTGTACTTTGAAACCCGAACTTATCCTTGGAGATTTTACAAGTTTAATGATAGTAACATCGATAGGTGATTTTAATGCTTTGCTGTCAACAATCCATTGTAGTCCAGCCCGGTTAGGATACCTGGCTTTCACCCAGGCGACCCGGGTTCAAATCCCGGCAATGGAACTTTTTATTTTTGCATTTTTCTGGGTTCAACTCCCGGCATCGTATCATCAGTACCAGCGGCCCTCATGAGTGGTTTCATAATTTTTTCAAAGTCTACTACCGCCGACCGGTACTTCAAACCACCCTCAATCCATGCGATAAACACTGGCCGTATGCTTGCATAAGTAGGACAGAACCTTACTCTATCATCCTCTCGTCAGTTTTTCTGCTAAAAAGCTCATCGAACGAAACTGCAGTGGAATAGACCAATTTTTGAAGCTATGTTGGCGAAGCTATTACTGGCCAATTATTTGGAAAGTTCAAAATATTATAACTATTTGAGAAGGGTCAAAAATATTTAATGAAAAGAATCGCAAGACCTTGAATTCAATGATAAAACATTCTTTCCTGCTCTCTTAATTTCATCCTCCGGTATCCAATTTTCCAACAAAATTGACCACACACCTTGCTTTTTGTAGTTAGGCCAGATCTTCAATTGCTGACGTATTGAGTCCATTGACTATCCAGACCTGGGGCGAATGAATTGCCAAACTTCCTAAGTGAAACGCATTTAGACGACCCAATCTAAGTTACGGAGCCATCTAAAAGTAACATTTCGGAAATGCTAGGTCCTGTAAGAAAATCATGTATAACCAATGGTTGAATGTCACTTAGGATTGGTATGCATTTAGTCTCCCACAACTGTTTTCGCTACTTTGTCAACTCTCTTTGTGATACTTAAATGTTTTTGTGATACTTTTGGCGAACAAAATATCCTGGAGCTGGGGATCGGAAATGTGATAATGACTAGGAATGTCTCCGTCTAAACGACTTCTTAGAGAATTTTCTTAAAGATTATGACGTTTGAATAACACAAATTCACTTTTCTTCCATTATAAGCAAGAAAAGTTAGCTAAGGACCTAAGGTTGTACTAATGTTTGGATTTTGGTGAAGCACTGTTGGGTACAATAATCAAAAACAAGTAAAAATCAAATAAGCAAAAGTTATTGATACTTGGCTCCTTTATAGTGGAAGTGGTCGATTTGATGAAACAGACGAGCTCCCCAAATACCCGCAACATCAACAAGGCAAAACTTTGGAAAAACAAAGTGAGTCATGTGTTCAACACGTTGCCCTTAAGACATTAGCGTCCGGATACACTCAAGAGTGATGCTATAGCCCTCACAGGACGGATATCTCCAGGATAAAACACCCTACTACACCTACTACTAGCATATGTAGTAGATGCTCAAACTTGAGCTTGGCAACTCCAAAAAAAACCGTTAAGGAAAATCGCGAACGCTTAAGAAACGCTATAAAATATTTTCCCTTTAGGGGTCCTCTAAAATATAGAGCAACCTCTTTCCCATAGATTTTACAAAAGTAGTAAATTTGTTTATATAATTGACAAATACAACTTAAGAAGAGGAACTCTCCGATGTGGGACTAAAAGGTTTATATAATCTCTTATAACTACTAAAAAACGAAAACTCCACAATGTGGGACTAATAAGTTTCATTCACAAAGAAAACAATAAATTAATTTTATCTAGTTTAAAACCTTAAAATAATTATTAATAAAAATTGTTTCCAACAATCCCCCACATGAATGAAAACCTTAATAAAACATGAAAACACAGATAGATCTTGGTAAATCAACATCCCAATCTCACGAACCGAATGGACTGAACAGACAGACGGATCGTGCAAGTGTTGAAATCATACTAGTCATTTTCTACGTCCTCTCATCCACACAAAAAGTGTGTTGACCCCATGGTCATACTATGGATTGCAAAAAACATATGGTATAGAGAGCTTTCATCTTTAGTTCCTCACAAGTGAGACTAAAGGTTCCTTTCACCAAAGTGAAAAAGCATGAACTAGTGAATCTTTAGTGACCCTTAGGTCCTAAGTTCCAGTAATACCAAAACCATCAAAACGAAAATCACATAAAAAGCGCAGGAAATACCATTTTAGGCAGAGGTGTCCATGAGGTCTTGAACCTTTGCTTAGTGAGATATCACCAGAATTACTTTCTAGAGACAGTGAATTATGTCTTGAACTGCTAGCGTTTAATGTAAGTTGCGATAACAACCAAGGATGATATCTCCAAGGGTGCTGCCAAGCTCGTGTTGTTTTGTCCAATTTGGCCCTGGACATATCATGTTTATCAGAATGCTCTAGAGAATCAAAGGCCATATTCTCATAGGAAGCGTCCTCACTTCCTCATTCAGATAGGTGAGTTTCCATAAAGAGTATTACTGCTACACCCCACTTCAATCTTAAATTGAAACTATAGAACTCATTAAGACTTCTTAAAAGTCATCCTTCACATGCAGTCACACTATCACGTCTACACCATAGGGAAGGGACATAGAATGAAATTATCTGATAGTGTTTACCTTTTATCCACCACAAATTAGTTGTCTCATTCGAAACCTTGATCTTGGGATCTCCAGCCAGCAAGGTTGAGTATCCTTCATGGCAAGTTTAATTTATGAGCTTAAGCCCCATCCCCCTCGATGCATTTCTAACTATCTCTTTGGATAAACCTATCGTCAAAGGTTGCGCGATATTCTCCTTGGACTTTATCCAATCAATGGAAATAACGCCGATTGAGATTAGTTATCTTTAGCTTTAGCTATTACAGCTTGGCCAACACAATATATAGATATAGCTGGCACAGGCCTATGCCAGAGAGGAATGTCTTCTAAAAAGCATCTTAGGCACTCGGCCCCTTCTCGTGCTTTATCTAACGCAATACTCTCAGATTCCATAATGAATTGAGAAATATATGTCTGTTTGGAAATCTTCCAAAAACAAACCCTCCTGCTAGAGTGAAAATATATCCACTCGTAGACTTAGACTCCTCTGAGTCAACTATCCAGTTTGCATCATAAAGTCCCTCAAGGACAGCAAGATACCTTTCATAAATAAAATAAAAGGTAATAGAGTATTTTAGGTACCATAATACTCTACTCGGTGCATCTGAATGCTCTTGCTCTGGACTACAATTATATCTACATAACTTACTCACAATATAGTCAATGTCTGGACTATTACAGTTCATTAAATTCATCAGACATCCTATAACTCTTGAGTATTCAAGTTAAGATACTCCACTACCCTTATTTTTCTTGAGTCTACAAGAATAATCGTACGGAGTACAAGAAGGCCTACAATCAGACTGATTGTATATCTTAAGCACAATTCAACATAATGAGAATGACTAAGACTATAAAAGTTTATTATCTTCTAATCCTCATCCCTAATATTACATCAAAAGGGCCTAAGTCTTTCAAGTCAACGTTCTCATTCAGTGCATGTTTTTAGTGGAATTAATCACATCTATGTTTGTATAAAGTAAAAGCATATCATCAATATACAAGCATATAATCACACAGGCATCCTTAACAAGTGACTTGTAATACTTGTCAGATTCATTAAATTAAATCCACTACATATTATCACATGATCAAATTTTCTATGTCACTGTTTACGTGCTTATTTTATAAACCATACAAAGATTTTTTCAACTTACAAACTTTGTCTTCATAACCTTTCACTACAAAGTCCTCAGGTTGGTCTATGCAAATTTCTTTATCTAATTCACGGTTTTAGAAAAGCTGTCTTAACATCCATATGATGTATTTCTAAGTTCTTTATGGCAGCAATAGCAATTAGCATCTCAACGGAAGTAATTCTCGTCACAAGTGAATAATAATCAATCAAATTTACACTTTCTTTTAGTTTATAGCCTTTAGCTATCCACCTAGCCTCATAATTTTCCACAGTTCCATCTACCCTACGTTTCTTCTTAAAGACTCATTTACATCTTATGGTCTTACTCCCTGGAGGTAAACTAGCAAGCTCCCAAGTCTGGTTTTGACGGACTGAGTCCATTTCACTAAATGAAGCTTCTTACCATAATGGGGTTTCCATAAATGTTATGGCTTATTTACGAGTCTGGAACTCATACTAAGTTAGGCATATTATGAAGTCATGTCCATAAGAAGTCTCAGTTCTAATCCTTTTACTTCTCCTAGGATAAACTCTACTTCATCTTCCTTTGAAGGTAAATTTTGACTAGTTGAAAATAAATCTAGGGGATCAACAACACATCTCTAATGAGGTACAGGTTTAAGAATAAACATGTTCAAAGAACTCAGCATCCCTAGATTATGTAATAATACTCACAACAAAGTCATAAAAATCACACCAAAGTCTGAAAATCAGAACACCCAACCAAAAATCTATATGTAGAAGTATACTCAGCATACCCTATATGAACACACAATTAAAAAATTTAGGAAGAGGAATGACAATCTTAGTCAAACACCCCCGCACTTTGACGTATGCATAAGAAGGTTGTATATCTTTCCATAAATCATATGGAGTTTCATCTGATCCTTAAAAGGATACTCTATTCATGATATACTAGTTAAGAGGACTGCCTCCCCCCATAAGGCCGCAGAAAATCCTGAACTAATCAACATGGCAATTATCATCTTCTTAAGGATATAGTTGTCATGTTCAAGGCTTATAATCGTTTTTCAACTTCAAGTTTATACATATTAAGGCTTCTAAGGCATCATCCTTATCCCTAAGAAAGTATACAAGATAGTACCTCGTACAATCATCCACGAAAGTTATAAACCATATTTTACCAAAGAGGTTTTGGGTTAAACTCATGTCAACTATGCCTAACTGAATCAATTCTAAGGGCTTAGAATTACTCTGAACATTTGTGCTAAAAGATTTTATATCATATTCATTTTACTTTTGTATTCAAGATCCAAACTAAATTTGGGTACGCAGCCTATGATAGGCAGTTTATGCATTGACTTGTAATTTTATGGTTCCAAGTCTACCATGCAAAACATTCAAAGACATACAAAAGAAAACACAAGAATCAATTATGTTCACTTAATCAGATTTTCCTTTAAGCTTATATAGACCCTAAGTCCTATAAATGTTTCCTAAAAAATCGTTGCCCTTAGTTATAACAAGTTTTCCACATTTAATTAAGATCTTCAATCTTTTACCATCTTCAAGAGAACAAGATACAAGATTCTTTCATATGCTCGGAACATGAAAACTTCATTCAGTGTGAGAATATTACAGATATGAGCTTATGTTCGACCTTTCCCTTTTATGCAACCTCTGTCGCAGATGAGTTACTCATATCGAGTTTCTCGACATCCCTTATCCTCTGATAAGAGGTGAACAGGTCTCTGTTTCAACAAACATACTTAGTGGCTCCAGAGTCCACCCACCAGTCTCTCTCACATTGGTTATTAAAATAACTTCCCACATCATGTCAATGAACTCGTTTTAATTTGTTTCAACTAAATTAGCATTAACTTTCAACTTATTAAGGTTTTATGTTGTCTACACTTTTGGCACATGTGCATATGCAATGCACCCAAAAATTTTCAGATGTCTTACACTTGGTCTTACTCCTCTCCATGCTTCTTATAGTGTCTTGTTATTCAAACTATTTGTAGGACATCTGTTAAGTAGATACACTGATGTATCAACTGCATAACCCCAGAAATTTTTTGGTAAACCTTTTGTTCTTCTTATAGTTCTTGTCATCTCCATTATAGTTCTGTTCTTTCTCTCTGCTACATCATTCTGTTGAGGTGTATATCTTGCTGATAACTGATGTAGAATCCATGTTCTTCCATGAAACTATCAACAACAATATATTTTGTTCCTCTATCAGTTCTTAATATCTTGATGTTTTTACCAATTTGTTTCTCAGCATAAGCTTTGAAACTTCTAAAAGCATCACTCTTTTGTTTAAGTAAATATACTCATGCTTTCCTACTAAAGTCATCAATGAAAGTTAAGAAATAGTTATTACCTCCATGTTATATAACTTCTATAGGACCACACAATTCACTATGAATGATCTCCAACTGTTGTTCAGTTCTTCTTGCTTTGTTAACTGGAAATGGATCTCTCTGCTGCTTGCCAAAGATACAGTTTTCACATCTTGATTCTGGAATTTGAATAAAAGGTAATCCTGACATCATCTCCTTCTTTGCTAAAGTTTGTAAACTGTTAAAGTTTACATGTCACATCATCTTATACCATAACCAAGTATCATTATGTACACTAGTACTATAACAGTTTTCCTTTTGATGCTGAATATTCAAAGGAAATAATCTGTTTTTGGTCATCTGTACTTTAACAATCAATCTTCTTCTTCTATATCTGATGAAACACAAACCATTATAAATATTCATAGAGTATCCTCTTTCAGATAATTGGCCCATACTCAGCAAGTTTCGGTGTAATCCTGGTACATATAACACATCCATGAAATATGCTTTTGAACCATTCTTAAGAATAATTCCAATTCTTCCTTTTGCCATAACTGGAATTGTTAAACTGTTACCAAACTTCACTGTGGATCTTACAGACTCATCTAGTCTGTCAAATAAATCTTTTCTTCCATACATATGATTGCTGAAACCTATATCCAGATACCACTTCAGTTGGGATTGTTCTTCTGCTGTATGATATGCTAATAACATATTTTCATCCTTCTGCTCTTCTTCTTCCTCTTCTTCTTGACTTTCAACAATATTTTCTTTGAAATTTGATTTATAATTATTTTCAGAAGTCTTTCTAGGTATTGGACGCTCTGTAGCAAAATGCCCATAATCTCCACAGTTGAAACACGGAATTTTTGATCTATCAACATGTTTTCTTCCTTGATAACCTCCAGTATTAAATCTTCCTCCATTGTTATATCTTCCTTGAAACCTTCCAGCATTAGGTTTTCCTTGGTTGCTTCTCCAGCTAACTTGACTTTGAAGTGCTTCTTCAACTTGTTTTGCAGAAAATGTCTTCTCTAACAATCTTTGTTCATAGGCTTGTAAAGAACCCAATAACTCATTAAGAGTCATGGTTGCAACTGTGCTGCATTCCTCTTTAGCAGTCACCTTTGATTCAAATTTCTCTGGTAAGCTTCTTAATATCTTTTCAACAACTGTTGAATCTTCTACAGTATCACTATTAGCCTTCATCTCATTGACAAGATTCAAAGTCTTTGAGAAAAAATCTTATATTGTTTCAGTACTTTCCATCTGCAATAATTCATACTTTCTCTTTAGGGTTTGCAATCTAACCTTCTTGACCTTGTCAGACCCTGTGTAATAGCTAACCAAACCATCTTATGTTGCTTTAACTTGCTTGATATAGATAACTTTGTCCATGAGAGATTCATGAATACCCTGATGAAGAATATATGTAGCTTTATAATTCTTCTTTCTGTTTTCAGTTAATTGAATTTGCACATCTCCTTCAAGTACAACTCCTTGTGCTGGTTCTACATAACCATCCTTCATAATATCCCAAACCTCTTGGAATATGAATATATTCTCCATTTGCAACCTCCAGTGTTCAAAGTTTTTACCTTCAAACACCGGCACCTTGATTGAACTTAAACTTGTCATCTTCTTCAACTTAACTTCTCATACCCACAGTCCTAGAACCTGATACCAGTGCTCTGATATCAGATGTAGAAAATCTGGTATCAAAGACTTAATGAAAACACACACAAACTAAAAGTTAAACAAACTTCTCTTAATTGATGTGTTACGACTCATGGCTCAACAGCTTATTTATATGATTAACAAACTTGATTCTCAAGTAAAAAGACTTTCCTAACATAATCAAACTCTAAGAAAGAAACTTCTAGATAATTCTCACGTAAACAAACTCTTAAAACCAGTAATACTTGCAACCCAAGTAAACTTCTAAATACCGTACCATGGATCAACAACTCTTGTTGATCCATCCGCTTCATGTCAACTGTCCCAGTTGATTCATACTATACTGGATCAACACACTGTTGATCCATACCACTTTCTTCATACTGTATCAACACACATTGTTGATCCCTCCTATCTTCTTCATAGTATCTTGGTTTATTTCTCAACAATTGAGGTTCCAATCACACACCTAAAATCAAACTATGCCAACAAGAACAGACGCCACATGAAATTATCAATATCATGCATGAAAAAGAAACATTTTTTTGACGGCCAATGAGTTTCTTAAAATTAAAGAGATGACAAAATCCAATAGCACCTACTAATTAGTTCAACCAGCATATTTGTCATTTGGATTTTTCCAATCAAAGATCGTGAACCCATGGCATCTTCATGAATGCGTTATATACTTTAGTTCTCGAAGGAAATTGGCCGGGTGTCCATAATTTTGCGTTAGTGAGCCCACTTACTTAGCTGATTCTCATAATCAATACCGGCTTAGAAATCAGCTTGTTTTGGCTACCATAGCACATCCTAAATGAATTCGAAGCCCTATTTTGCTGTTGTTGTTTTTTCGTGTGTTTGTTTTTTGGGCAAAAAAATCACCTAACTAGCAAACTCATTTTCATACAATTTAAATCTTTAGTTGTTTCATGTAAATATTTCGTAACTTATATGCATCGTTAAAACCAACTCTCCCACACGGCACCTCAACAGAAGTGGCATTTTGTTTCGACGGAGAAGTGACACGTTAAAGAATATAGGTCGTGAAGATAGAAATTGGTGAATGGAAGTGTCATGAACCTGGTACTGATTCACAACAAGAATAGGTTAATTACAGATAACGGTAACGTCAAGATCCTCACGGATCAAGCCTCCTGATTTTGAACACGGTTTAATCGATTGAGACGATTTAGGTTTTGATTAATTTCTTAGTTGATCCTCTCTTACAGACTCCTGGGTTTATAAAGCTTCACTCAATACTACCCTAGATTTAACGGCTAAACACCCTCCAGGTGGTCACAACTCGACCATCTATTACAACCACATTAACTAACAACTAATCCCTGATTAAGCTAATTAACTCTCTAACTACATTTACTAACAACCAACATAGAACATGATATGCGCCACCTCTTCTCCCACAGTAGGTATAGGTACATGACAGGAAGATAGTCGGTATGATTATTTACAGTTTAATGAGCAGTATCGTGAGAAGCTGGAGGAAACTGAATATAGAAGAATGGTACTAAAGAAAGCTTGAACATCATTCAATGCGTGTAAGACGGTTTTTTGAATCTTAGTTTTCGAGTAAAATAAATTTGTGACTCTAAGTGGAGAACAATTTCCTATATGTTTGAATGAATCGAAGGAGGTTGAAAAACCAACGACACATCAAACACTAAATTTTCCTAAGTGTGAAATTGCAAAGGTCACTATTTCGGCGCTGATTGAATTGCTGATAAAATTTGTCAAATTAAGGATCTGTATTCGGCTAATAAAATATCCGTTGCCATCACAGTTTCAAGGTACATAGCATTTGGGGATTGATTATGCCTTATATTATCTTAAATAGTGTTACATGGACCATAACAGATATCATAATCAACTTAATTCAATAATTTGCGCAAGTCAAATGAATATATCCGAAAAACAAAAACGGGTGGCGAGTCTGGTGACCACAGCATAGTGTATATGTGAGATACGTTTATGAAAGTCAAATTAGCTTTACTTCAATTATATAAGCGATGAACTGTTCTAGTACTGGTCGAACAAAGTACAGATGGTAACAACTAACATGTGAATGAAAGGTAATTGCTAAGAGATTATTAGACAGTAAATGATTTTGGTTCAACGATACATGAATTTTTTTTTTGATTCGGCCCATTTTTATTGTTAGCCCAACAAATATAGGTGTTAGGCTAACCCCTATGGACTAGATATTTAGCTGCTAAATTGACCATCCACGTCAGATTGGGCAATCTCTTAATCCCTATGGGAATGACCAATCTAGTCGCGAAAGGCCTAACAATTCGGCGTCCAACGCCGAACCAAACATCGTTACATTTTTTATTTTTTAAAAAAACTGATTATTTAATATTTCTCTCTCCATTATTTCATCTGGCTCCCCATTTTTTTTCTTATCTCTCCTTCTTTTCCTCTCTCCTCTCTCCCTCTTTTTTTCTCTCTCTATTTCTTCCTCTTTCACCACGTTCTCCGTCACTTTATTTCCTTCTTTTTCTCTCTCTTTCTACGAAAAAAAATATATATCGCCGAACCATTCGGCGTTCGGATCACCTTTTGAGCGCCGAACGATTCAACGTTTCGATCTCGCTGATAGTTGGATGGCGAGCAGCTGTTAGGAGAGAAAACTATCCACTATTACTGTTAACTTTTCTCCAACACTTATTTTTTGATTTGCAACATTTTTTGGCCAATCTAGCACTCAAATCTAGCCCATAGGAGTTAGCCCTAGCCCAGCAGTGGACAGATTATCGCCCATATCATGTTAAGCCCATGTAAAAGTTATACCTTGAAATCAAATCTCTCACGCCATCACCCCTCAAGAGTTAGAACAGTTTGTAGTATAGTACTTACCACTATAAAACTCTAATTCCCGTGTGGTTTGGTATGGTTTTGGTAGACATTAATTTAAGCTTAACGACCGTGGAGTGATTCTCAATTAGGAACTCAGGGCATTCATGTTTTTTTAACTCTAAATGGGTAAATGTGTACCTTATTTGATATTTGATTATAGTGGCATGCATCTATTTGATTATAGTTTTTTACTATCTAAAGACTTTTGGTAGCCGGTACCCCTACTACAGGAAAGAAATAGCCTTATTCCAGGTACATTTTTGGATCCCTCCCTGTGGCATATGCTGCTATAAATGGGATACTAAGGTGGAGAGTGAACTCTAGAGGTGTAAATTGGGTTGTGGCAGTACGAGCACAGCCCAACACGATAGTTTTGTGTGTAGTGCTGGGCTAGACTAACCGGACAGTGGCACAACAGTTACATCATAGCAAGTCAAGAAAGCACGTCATAACATGCATAAAACACAACATAACATGGTTTTTGCGTATACAAAAGAGTTTATTCTAAACCATTTTTTGACATTTTAGTTTCATTACGTACAAGAAAAATAAACGTTCAAAGTGTGAGATAGTTTGAGAATAAAAGTGTGAGGAAATCCTCCCTCTGTGTATATGTACATATATATATTAGTAGTTGTTAAACCATTAATTCTAATTACACGTAGTCATCGAAGTGAAATAATTAAAGATGTCAGCATGATTATTTTCTGGTTAGTAAGCATTCTTCTCAAGATGCCGGAGGAAGCTGAAAGCGAAAGAACACTAAAGATTGACGGTCCTAAGGTTTAATTTTAATAGTAAGGATTTCTGCCATATTTGTTTCTGCCATATTTTTTCCCGATCAATTTATGATAATGTTGGAGTAAAATGGTTGTTTGAAAATTAATCTTTGAGTAAAATCAATTTGTCACTTAAGTGGAAACCAAAATTCTATTTTTCTTGGTTTAAAGGGGTGTATTGGATCAGGATTTATCTAGATAAAATTAGATATTAGTTTTACCTAAATCTAGTGGATTTATAATGTTATTTTAAAGAATCTTCAAGATTTTTATAGATATATGATTCTGGAATTATAATGGATTGTCTTAGGAGTAGTTAGATTTTGATGTCAGAAAAAACTCAGGAGAAAGGAAAAGTCCAAGAAGCAGCTTCGACCGTCGATCCAGAAGTTTTCCCAGTCCATGTAGTCGACGATGATGAAGTCCACAAATCTGCGGAGAAACCGACATCAAAGGATCCCGTCGGTTTCATGGAGGACCGTGGGAAAGGAACTACGCCAACTGTCCACCGTCATCAACCTCCATACGCTGCTGCTACACAAAAGATCCCTCTCCCAAAAGTCTACACTTCTCCAACATTCACGTTTTACAACGGAACGGGGAACGCTCGAGAACATGTCTCTCGGTTCCTAGAAGCGCTAGACGAACATGAGCACAACCATGTCGTCTGTTTGAAAGAATTTTCAAAATCTTTGACGGGCCGAGCGTACACATGGTACAATAACATTGCACCAGGAAGCATCACAAGTTGGGGAGAAATGGTCAATGCCTTCTAGAGGAAATACTTCTTCGTCTCAGAGAAGATTACTCTTTATGACTTAGGAAGGATGAATCAGAAGAACACTGAACACCCGAACGAATATGTGAAGAGGTTCAGGGTTCAAGCCTTGGATTGCCATGATCTGAATGTCACCGAACAACAATTGGTGGACTTGTGCATCAATGGGATGATCCATGTCTATAGAGCCTTACCGGAGAATCTGCGATTCCAAACTTTTTCAGAACTTCATTAAGCAAGCAAGCGATCAGCAACTACCGTGCATGCTTCACTGAAAGAGAAAGACCTAGACTAAGAAAAAACCAAGGTCATATATTTTAAAAAACCAAGGTCATCATGATTCCCTAAAGGGAAAAAAAAGTTTAGGTGATGGATGGAGGTGGTGATGGGCGGTGGTGGCTGGTATGTGTGGTGGGGTGTGGTGTGGGGATGGCGCTGATGGTTGATGGTGGCAACGTGGGCGGTGGCGGACTGGGTGGTGGTGGTTGGTGTGTCGCGATGATGGTGATGGTTGGTGCCGGCGGCGGTGGTCGATGATGGTGGTTGTGATGGTGTCAGTTGGTGGTGTGTGGTGGTGGTGGTGGTGGTTTGTAGTGGTGATGGGGAAAAATATAGCATGTTGTGATAAAAAATAATTGTCCATAAGAATCCATGAAACTCTTGTGGTTTGGGTTAAGAAAGATATGAGATAATAATATACATATTTTGCCTACAAATATCCACAAGAATCCATATATATCATGTCTCTTAACTATCCTAAGAAATCTTAAATGAATTGAATACCTAGAATATTGGTGGAATTTAAAACAATCATAATTGAATACGATGGATATTTAATGATTCTTTACATATCCTAATTGAATACCAATGAGTTTTTAGGATTGTAAAATATCCATGTAAATCATAATCCAATACACGCTTATTAGTTAAGTAAATTGGGAGAACAATGACATGCTAGGAAAGAGTAATCACCTTTACATAATTTACCTCAATTATGGAGATGACTATAGCAAAATAAGTGAGATAAGATCTTAATCTTAATATACATACATACATGATAATGGAGGTTCTCAGGGAATATAGGCAAATTGGGAGATAACGTGTATAAGTAATTTAGCCGACGCTTGTGTTTCTTATTTTACAAAGTCAAATTACCTTTACTTGAATTGTAAGCGATGAACTGTTCCATTGCTTATCAAAACTAACCAAAATAATTTCCCAGGAAATCATTTATTATTCAATCGTTACAGATGTAAGGAAACAAAACGGTTCTAGACTTTTTATGTTAGGATCAAGACGTATGGATAATGGACGTAGCTTGCTGATAAGGTTGGAACAATGGAATCTAATGTTGGTAATACCCAATAATAAATCTATTTCAATCAATATAATTGAGCAAAGAATCAAACTTTGGTGAAAACAAATTCATCCACGGTTAAAAGGTGACAACGTGTTAAAATTTTATGTTAAATCAAAATCATTGCTTGTGAAAATTGGATTCACACGTTAGTTTAATATAATATGATATACTATCTCTGTTATTGAAGGAGATATTATCATTTTTTTCATTTTAATCAAAAATATGTCAAATTAAAAAAATAATAGTAACTTTTTAAAACGGAAAATGGTTTATTTATTCAAATATTTTAAAACATAGTTTTAATGGACGAGTAAAAATTAGTATCGGTGAAATGTACAAAAAAAAATAGCAAGAATGAAATTGGATTCATCTTGGTTTAGACTTAAAAAAGAGGAGGATGAAACTGGATGCACCCTGATGTAAATTAAAAATAAGAAAAAATATTTGAAAATGGGTGGGATGAAACTGTTTACATCCTATTTATTTTTACATTCACGTTCATTTAAACAATATCAAAATTTGGATGTCTTTCTCTCCCAGAAATTGTTGGTTTTCGTCTTTTTAACCAATTTTGTGTTTTCATCCGCGGTTAAAAGGTGACAACTTGTTAAAATTTTATGCTAAATCAAAATCATTGCTTGTGAAAATTGCATTCACACGTCAGTTTAATATAATATGATATACTACCACTGTTACTGAATGAGATACTATCATTTTAACAAAAAAAAAGGTCTTATTAGAAAAATGATAGTAATTTTTCCTAAAACGGAGAGTGTTCAATTTAAATTGGCAGATGGTTGAATAAAAAACACAAAATTGGTTAAAAAGATCAAAGTCAACAATTCCTAAGTGAAAAGAACATTTAGATTTTGATACTGTTTAAATGGAAAAAAAATGTAAAAATAGTCAAGATGTAAACAATTTCATCCAACCCATTTTCAAATATTTTTTCTTATTTTTAATTTACATCAGGATGCATCCAGTTTCATCCTTATTATTTTTTAAGTTTTAGTCAGAATGAATCTAGTTTCATCCTTCTATTTTCTTAATGTCCATTTCACCGATACTAATTTTTATTCGTCCATTTGAACCATGTTTTAAAAATATTTGGACAAATGACCCATTTTCCGAATAAAAAATTATCAGAATTTGACACAAAACGGTAAATGAAAAAAAAATCAATGTACATGCCAATTAGCACAAAAGACACTAATCACACCTGAACATAACCCTAATCACTCATTCATCCTAATATAGAATACTTAAATTCCTCGTTATTATCTAGTGGTTTTATATTTCTATTCTTTTGCATTTGTTTACCCAATGGCCGGTCCTCTAAATGCCCTAATCGATGTGTACGTATTTTCCCTTGTAAACTCGTCGACTTCACCTAAACGAAAATAGTTTAGTCACCAAATGAGTCGATTATATTATTGAGAAATTGTAACCCAAGGTTGTCCCCTCTTGGAATAGAGTGTTGGGTGCAATAATCTTAAGGTTTCTAAGGCACCACCCTTAAGCACGTATACAAGATAATACCTCGTACAATTATCTACGGAAGTTATAAACCATCTTTTACCACAGTAGTTTTGGGTTGAATTCAAGTCAAATAGACCTAACTGAATTAATTCTAAAGGTTTAAAACTACTCTGAACATTTGTGCTAAAAAGTTTTATAGCATATTTTGATTATTCACAGATTTCACTTTTTTGCTCAAAATCCAAACTAAATTTGGGTACGCAGCCTATGCTAGCCAGTTAAGCATTGACTTATAAGTTTACGGTTCCAAGTCTACCACGTAAAAAATCAGTCACTCAAATAAAGCACAAGAATCAACTATGTTCACATCATCAGTTTTCGTTAAGCTTATATAGACCCAAAGTCCTATAACTCTTGCTTAAAAAATCAATGCCTGGTTACAAAAATTTCTCCAGATTCAATTAAATTTTTAAATCTTTTGCCATCTATAACAGAACAAGATACAAGATTCTTTCATATGCTCGGAACATGAAAACTTCATTCAATGTGAGAATATTATAGATATGAGCTTCTGCTCGACCTTTTCCTTTTATGCAACCTCTGTTGCAGATGAGTTACTCAAAAAGAGTTTCTTGACATCCCCTATCCTCTGATAGGAGGTGAACATGTCTCTGTTTCAATAAAGATTCTCGGTGGCTCCAGAGTCCACCTACTGGTCTCTCACATTGGTTATTAAACTTGTTCTAGTTTGTTTCAACTAAATTAGCATTAACTTTCTTATTATTAAGGTTTTTATGTTGTCTACAATTTACTTCCGCGGGGCCAGGAATTTTACAAACATAACAATCACCCTTTAATTAAAGTAATGCCGGATTCAGTTTTACGAAACATACATTTCTTCTGAAGACTACGCTTAGAATTGTTTGATGTTCTCTCCTTTGTCAGCTTTGGAAGACTTGTGTTCATCCACAGGCTCCTGGTATCCATGTCCCTTTCAAATTTCTTCGTTTACACTTTGACCACGGACACGGTAATTTCCCAATTACCTAATACACCACATCTCACAAACCTTAATTCCGAATCGGAAAATAAAATATGAGTTCTGAAGATAACATCTAGATATACAAACTTCATTTGAATCACCATATCAAAAAACTCATGGTTACCCCATAAAAACTACTTTAGTTAACAACAAATTTCTGCTCGTCAGAATTTCTCAGAAACGTTTTTCTGCTTTTTAAAATATCAAAAAAATACTTTTACAACTCCAAAAATTCCGAAATTTTATGTGGGTAACTATAAAGATGTCTACTACATTAGGTCAAAAGGGTTCATCGAAATTCCTTTTAGGTTAAGAGATAAATTCTAAACTCTACAGCTGACCAAAAATTCGTTTTTTTGTTTTTCACTTCACAATTAACATCCATGATTATTACAAATTGTAATGTCTTAAGATTGTTTGGTGCAATAACCAAAAACAAGAAAAAAATAAAATAAGAAAAAGATATTGATACTTATATCCTTTATAGTGGAACTGATCGATTTGATGAAACGGACGAGCTCCCCAAATCTGCGGAACAACAACAAGGCAAAACTTTGGAAAAACAGAGTGAGACACGTGTTCAACACGTTGCCCTTAAGACATTAGTGCTCGTCTACACTCAAGAGTGATGCTATAGACCTCATTGGATTGATATCTCCAGGATAAAACACCCTACTATACCTACTACTAGCATATGTAGTAGATGCTCAACTTGAGCTTGGCAACTCCGAAAAAACCGTTAAGGAAAAACGCGAACGCTTAAGAAATGATATAAAATATTTTCCCTTAGGGGTCCCTCTAAAATATAGAGCAACCCCTTCTCCATAGATTTTACAAAAGTAGTGAATTTGTTTATGTAATTGACAAATACAACTTAAGAAGAAAAACTCCCCGATGTGAGACTAAAATGCTTATATAGTCTCTTATAACAATTAAAACGTGGAAACTCCACAATGTGGGACTAATAAGTTTTTCATTCACAAAAGAAAACAATAAATTATAATTTTATTAAAACCTTAAAAATCATTTTTTTATTAATCGTTTTCCAACAATCCCCCACATGAATGAAAACTCAATAAAACACGAAAACACAGATAGATCTTGGTAAATCAACAACCCAATCTCACGACCCGAACTGACTGAACAGGCAGACAGGTCGTGCATGTTGAAGTCATACTAGCCATTCCAACGTCATCTCCCTCACACAACAGTGTGTTGACCCCAAGGTCATACAGTATATAGTATAGATTGCAAAAATCATATAGTATAGAGAGCTTTCATCTTTAGTTCCTCACAAGTGAGACTAAAGGTTCCTTTCACCAAAGTGAAAAAGCATGAACTAGTGAACCCTTAGTGATCCTTAGGTCCTAAGTTCCATTAATACCAAAACCATCAAAACGAAAATCACATACAAAACGCAGGAAATATCATTTTATGCAGAAGTGTCCATGAGGTCTTGAACCTTTGCTTAGTGAGATATTACCGGAATTACTTGCTAGAGACAGTGAACTATGTCTTGAACTGCTAGCGTTTGATGTAATTCGCGATAACAACAACGGATGATATCTCCAAGATTGCTGCCAAGCTCGTGCCGTTTTGTCCAATTTGGCCCTGGACATATCATGTTTCTCAGAATGCTATAGAGAATCAAAGCTCATATTCTCATAGGAAGAGGCCCCACTTCCTCATTCAGATAGGTGAGTTTCCATAAAGAGCGTTACTGCTACACCACACTTCAATATTAAATTGAAACTATAGAACTCATTAAGACTTCTTAAAAGTCATCCTTCACATGCAGTCACACTATCACGTCTACACCATAGGGAAGGGACATAGAATGAAATTCTCTGATAGTGTTTACCTTTACCCACCACAAATTAATTGTCTCATTCGAAACCTTGATCAAGGGATCTCCAGTCAGCAAGGTTGAGTATCCTTCATGGCAAGTTTAATTTATGAGCTTAAGCCCCATCCCCCTCGATGCATTTCTAACTATCTCTTTGGATAAACCTATCGTCAAAGGTTGCGCGATATTCTCCTTGGACTTTATCCAATCAATGGAAATAACGCCGATTGAGATTAGTTATCTTTAGCTTTAGCTATTACAGCTTGGCTAACACAATATATAGATATAGCTGGCACAGGCCTATGCCAGAGAGGAATGTCTTCTAAAAAGCATCTTAGGCACTCGTCCCCCTCTCGTGCTTTATCTAACGCAATAATCTCAGATTCCATAATGAATTGAGCAATATATGTCTGTTTGGAAATCTTCCAAAAACAAACCCTCCTGCTAGAGTGAAAATATATCCACTCGTAGACTTAGACTCCTCTGAGTCAACTATCCAGTTTGCATCATAAAGTCCCTCAAGGACAGCAAGATACCTTTGATAAATAAAATAAAAGGTAATAGAGTATTTTAGGTACCATAATACTCTACTCGGTGCATCTGAATGCTCTTGCTCTGAACAGCAAGTATATCGATTTAACTTACTCACAATAGGCAATATCTGGACTCTTACAGTTCATTAAATTCACCGGACATCCTATAACTCTTGAGTATTCAAGTTAAGATACTCCACTGCCCTTGTTTTTCTCGAGTCTACAAGAATAATAATACGAAGTACATGCAGGCTTACAATCACACTGATTTTATCTCTTAAGCACAAAAATCAACATAATGAGAACGGCTAAGACTATAAATGTTATATTATCTTCTAATCCTCATCCTCATCCCTAAGATTACATCTCATGATCAAATTTTCCATGTCATTGTTTACTTGCTTATTTGAAAACCATACAATGATTCATTCAATTTACAAACTTTGTCTTCATAACCTTTCACTACAAAGTCCTCAGGTTGGTCTATGTAAATTTCTTTATCTAATTCACGGTTTTAGAAAAGTTGTCTTAACATCCATCTGATGTATTTCCAAGTTGTTTATGGCAGCAATATTAATTAGCATCTCAACAGAAGTAATTCTCGTCACAAGTGAATAAGAATCAAGGAAATCAACACCTTATTTTAGTTTATAGCCTTTAGATACCAACTTAGCTTAATATTTTTCCAAAGTTCCATCTACCTATCGTTTCCTCTTAAAGACTCATTTACATCCCATGGTCTTACTCCCTGGAGGTAAACTAGCAAGCTCCCAAGTCTGGTTCCGACGGACTGAATCCATTTCACTAAATGAAGCTTCTTACCAGAATAGGGTTTCAGTAGATATCAAGGATTATTTATAATTCTGGAGATCATACTAAGCTAGGCATGTTATGAAGTCGGTTTCATAAGAAGTCTCAAGTCTAATTGTTTTATTTCTCTTAGGCTCAACATCAACTTCATCTTCCTTTAAAATAAGTTCTGACTATTTGAAAATAAATCTAGGGAATCAACAACACATCTCTAATGAGGTACAGGTTTGGAATAAACATGTTCAAAGAACTCAGCATCCCTAGATTCCGTAATAAAATTCACACCAAAGTCAGAAAAAATCAGAACACACAACCAAAAATCTATATGTAGAAGTATACTCAGCATACCCTATATGAAGACACAATCAACATTTTTGGTTTCAATCTAGTTCTTTTAGGAAGAGGAATTACAATCTTAGTCAACACCCCCACATTTTGACGCATTCATAAGAAGGTCATCTACCTTTCCATAAATCATATGGAGTTTCATCTGATCCTTAAAAGGGTACTCTATTCAGGATATACTAGTTAAGAGGACTGCCTCCCCCCACAAGGATGCAGGTAAAACTGAACTAATCAACATGACAATTATCATCTCCTTAAGGATACAGTTGTTATGTTCAAGGATTCTAATTGGTTTCCAACTTCAAGTTTATACATCTTAAGGCTTCTAAGGAATCATCCTTAAGCAAGTATACAAGATAATACCTCGTACAATCATCTACGGAAGTTATAAACCATCTTTTACCACAGTGGTTTCCGGTTGAACTCATGTCAAATAGGACTAACTGAATTAATTCTAAAGGCTTAAAATTACTCTGAACATTTGTGCTAAAAGGTTTTATAGCATATTTTGATTATTCACAGATTTCACTTTTCTGCTCAAAATCTAAACTAAATTTGGGTGCGCAGCCTATGCTAGCCAGTTAAGCAATGACTTATAAGTTTACGGTTCCAATTCTACCACGTAAAACAATCAATCACTCAAATAAAGCACAAGAATCAACTATGTTCACATCATCAATTTTTCCGTTAAGCTTATATAGACCCAAAGTCCTATAACTCTTGCTTAAAAAATCACTGCCTAGTTACAAAAAGTTTTCCAGATTCAATTAAAATTTTAAATCTTTTACCATCTATAACAGAACAAGATACAAGATTCTTTCATATGCTCGGAACATGAAAACTTCATTCAATGTGAGAATATTACAGATATGAGCTTCTGCTCGACCTTTTCCTTTTATGCAACCTCTGTTGCAGATGAGTTACTCAAAAAGAGTTTCTTGACATCCCCTATCCTCTGATAGGAGGTGAACATGTCTCTGTTTCAATAAAGATTCTCGGTGGCTCCAGAGTCCACCTACTGGTCTCTCACATTGGTTATTAAACTTGTTCTAGTTTGTTTCAACTAAATTGGCATTAACTTTCTTATTATTAAGGTTTTTATGTTGTCTACAATTTACTTCCGCGGGGCCAGGAATTTTACAAACATAACAATCACCCTTAATTAAAGTAATGCCGGATTCAGTTTTACGAAGCATACCTTTCTTCTGAAGACTACGCTTAGAATTGTTTGATGTTCTCGCCTTTGTCATCTTGGAAGATTTGTGTTCATCTACAGGATCCTGGTATCCATGTCCCTTTCCAATTTCTTCGTTTATACTTTGACCACAGACACGGTAATTTCCCAATCACCTAATACACCACATCTCACAAACCTTAGTTCCGAATCGGAAAATAAAACATGAGTTTTGAAAATAACATCTAGATATACAAACTTCGTTTGAATCACCATATAAAAAAACTTATGGTTATCCCACAAAAACTACTTTAGTTAACAACAAATTTCTGCTCGTCAGAATATTTCAGAAACGTTTCTCTGTTTTGTAAAATATCAAACAAATACTTTTACAACTCCAAAAATTCCGAAATTTTATTTGGGTAACTATCAAGATGTATACTACATTATGTCAAAAGGGTTCATCTAAATTCCTTTTAGGTTAAGAGATAAATTTGAAACTCTACAGCTGACCAAAAATTCGTTTTTTTTGTTTTTCACTTCACAATTAACATCCATGATTATTACAAATTGTAATGTCTTAAGATTGTTTGGTGCAATAATCAAAAATAAGGAAAAAATAAAATAAGCAAAAGTTATTGATACTTAGCTCCTTTATAGTGGAAGTGATCGATTTGATGAAACGGACGAGCTTCCCAAATCTCCGGAACAACAACAAGGCAAAACTTTGGAAAAACAGAGTGAGTCACGTGTTCAACACGTGACTCTTAAGACATTAGCGTCTGGCTACACTCGAGAGTGAATTTATTTATATAATTGACAAATACAACTTAAGAAGAAAAACTCACCGATGTGGGACTAAAATGCTTATTTGGTCTCTTAAAACAACTAAAACGTGGAAACTTCACAATGTGGGACTAATAAGTTTTTCATTCACAAAAGAAAACAATAAATTATAATTTTATTAAAATCTTAGAAATCATTTTTTAGTAATCGTTTTCCAACATAGAGAATAGTTAGTAATGGTTCGGTTTCTTCTGGATGTTTTATGCAAAAAGAGGGTGGCACTGGTAACTGTAGTCATATACATCAACTTCGTGTGTTATACCAGGCGATTATAAATTCATTCTCATGCAATTCAGTTTGGATGTTTTTGTTTCACGCAAAATTATTCGAACATATTGAAACTAGATTTTGGTTTTGTCATATGACAATATAAGTATATATATCTATGTAGATGAGTGAGTGAGAGTTTTGTCAAAATGGATATTAGATGGCCTTCGTTAAATTAGCACCACTTATAAGGTGTCGGAGAAAACTAAAAGATTCTTGGAAAAATAAGGTTGTGCATACGGCAAGTTCGTAATAAGATTAAATTACAAAACTTGTAGATCTCATATGACTTCTTATGGATTTATTACACCAAGGTAACCAACAGTAATCGATATGATCGAACCATTCAAACCTGGCTCATCTAGTTCCCCTCAAAGTTTATCCAACCAACTGTTCTACGCACTTGTTTGGTTATATTTTTACATGTTTCGCATATAACACATTTACAAGGAATCAATATAAATATTAAAAATTAGTATATCACGGTTACAAATGTTAATCAATTTATTATATTTATGGGCCAAATTCTGTGTGAGAGTTCATATTTCTAAATCGGATGATGCATGTATTTATACATTTCGAATTAATTCTGAATCACGAACCGTTGACCAAATGTTTGACCGTTCTCGACTTTTATGGATCCAAATAATACCCGTACGTATGTCGTGCGGTACATCTGTCGAATCACGAACTTCTAACTAGGGTTCATATCCCTCAACTAATTTACATATCCCCCGATTGTGGGTTCTATAACGGTGACGATAACGTATACTATTTTAACAAGTAACCAGTAGCATATAAGATTAGATTATATGATGATATTTTGGGAGACACTCATCATGTACACTAGCCAGCGAAAATTTTGTTCTACTAAATTTCATAATGACTTCTTGAAGTGAAAAGTAAAATTTACTTGTCCTTTCTGAAGAAGCAGGAACAGTGAGAAAACTAGAAATTTAATGTAATAGGGGTTTAAAAGATAACTGGACATGTAAAACAAAAATCACACCGCCTATTTTTCAGGCTTGTCCTGTCAACCCCACTTAAATTGCAAAGGAAAATTTTACTTTTTGATGGTTCTCAATCTTTCTCTTATAGGAGATGTTAAAGATCGAACCCCTGCAAAAGTATAAATCTCACGCTGAGGCCACTGTTCTATGTATAAAAAAAAAAGAAAAATTTGGGCGTGGCTTCAGGCAAAGAAGCCTGACCATTGTTCCGCTCCTGATCAGCAACACTTCTCTTTTCTGATTGCTAAACAGACTTTTCATTTTAACTTTTTATGTGAACGATCTCACCATTTATTTTTAATATGAGATAATGCAACAATCGCAAACCAAAATCATCATAGTGTCCCATCGGATATGCAAGAGACCCAAATCAATTCCACCTTCATCTACTACTGGGTTGTGCATAATCAAATCAATCTCATTAGCATTCTCCCCCAGTGGGAATCCAACTTTCCTCTTCCTTGTTGCTTCTTACAACTTAGTCAGTTGATACATATATGTTGTATCTACGTCAAAAGTTAATGAAACTAGATCAAAAGTTAATGGAAGTAGATCACTAGGATACTCTTTAATTCAATATAAGCATACAATTATTTCAGTAGTCGTAAGCAAAAGCAGTGATTAGTCGAATGTTATAACTACGATTTAAAACTAAACTACTTATTTAATTAATTAACAAATCAGATAATACCTCAACCAATACTAGGTGATATCAGTGGGGGAACACATTATGCGTATCCTCTTATATAGTATTAGCCTATTAGCTAAGAATCATAGCTCGAATCATACTTTAATTAGAAATTAAGTCATTGGTTAACAAAAAATGATAATACTCAATTATTCAAATCCTAAACTCATTACCAGACAATTAAACATGCATGTTCTTGCTAGATCTCTATTATTGTCCATAGTTTATTATTTAGTTCGTGGCCCAATGCTATTCTATTGCTTATATAAGTTAAGCATTTTTGGGTGCTTTCTCCATTCTTAATCAATAAAATGTTGATGATTAAGCAGAGAAAAATTATGTTTATTGTTTGTTTTTGTTCTGGTCAGTGCTCTTTAGGGAAAGTACATTAAAAGAAAATTTAAATTAATTTTATTTTTTCTATTTTGATAAGCATTTAAGGTCGCATACTCGTATCTAGTCGTGTACTATGAACATGAAAAAGCTAACCATGAAGCTTCACTGTGTGGTGCAATGGCCATTATAAAACTACTTATCTGCACAAGCCGAAAGGAGTCATAGACTTATTATAATCAGTATAACATCAGTGAAACAGGGATCTATCAGATGTTTGTGGGTTTGTGCAAAGAAAACCCAACTTGCAGGAGCCAGGAAGGACTTTAAATAGCTTTAAGTGGTGTCAATGAGCTAAGCACGTACCTTGAACCTAGGAACTCGAACTTCCATAACTAACCGGAATTATTCGAGTTATCTATGAAACTATAATTTTGTTAAAATAATATATATTCAATTATGAACTTTTTTTCATTATAATCCAGTGAAGGGAGGAATTTCTTGACACAGTTAATCTTGCATTATCGATCTTACAATTTTGGTGCCATTTTCATACAAACTCCAATTGATAATGAACACTGTCAAGCCAAAAACCTGATTAAATGGAAGCAAAGTCTTATTATGGGTGCAAGAAAGCAAAAACCGGGTTGGAAGCCTGACTTCTTTGAAATGTTAGGCTTAGGAACCAGATGGATAGCACACCATACTTTCAACTAGCTTCGCTCCTGATAATGAGTTTGAAGTTAATCTTTTGCTAATATGTTATGATTCTTTACGTATAACCAGGGACAGGATCCATGATTTTTCCTTGGATATGGTTGGATTGTAACAGCCGATAATGCGGCCTTCGGCCACGGCAATGTTTTTTGGAATACATCACATAAGTAGTGGCCAAATAGTAATCCACCCGAACGATACTAAATAGCTAGGAAAATAAAAGTTAAAACAAACACAAATAACAGAAAAACAAAGTGATTACCAAAAAAGAAGAAAATAGGAGTAGAAAGTAGTGAGTGGAATAAGATTATTTACTTTAAACATGACTTAAATTTTGATCACCTCATAGTATGGGCTAAAAATCACATACAATTAACTAAATATACAACTAATATGTGGGCTAAACATAAAATTTAACCTAAATTTCTATATTAATTTTTTTTACCTAAAATTTAGGGACGGGCTATAGCCTCCTCTAGCCCCTTGCTAGACCCGTCCATGCGTATAACATAATCGGTCGCCAAAATTAAAATAATAAAATATGAAATTTGGAATATGATTATATTATTGGATAGATATTATTACATGAAAATAGTTGGAAACCTAACAAGCTAAGCTCCAACGACATACTATTACATTAATTAAACAGGTTGCTGTGCTAACCTACCAGCGAGCCTCATAGGTCCTAGTCAAGGGAGACGAAACGGCGGGAGAGGGTGAGATTGTGTCACAAGGGGGCAAACTAACACTACCTTCCATGTTAATTCCTGCAATATTACGCCATTGGGGACTCGAACCTGTGACCTCCTGGAGCACATTAAACTTTGGGGAACGGGAATGACCAGCTGAGCTCTTAGTCCCCTTCTATGTAAAATCCTGGCTCCTCACCTGGTTATTATCTGGTGAAAACATTATAGATAAGAATTGAACTTCCAAAATATGTATCTATCGTCAACTCATCAAGCCTATCTTCGCAAAACAAAATCAATAGCAACAACCATTGATCATAGGTGATGCATGTGATGAGATCAGGGAGAGGTTAGAAATATCTTGAGCTAGAATGTTGACAAATCACATTAAACACCTCTTCATTCATAAAGGCACCAAAAGCCATTAAGCCAACCTACTTATATAACCGACTCCAAAATCACTTGCACATTGTTTTTTTATAAGAATCAACTTGGTGCACTTGGTTTGCCATCATCAATGTTGTGTCAATTTCTGAGTGGGCCTCATCCACAAAATATTCATATGGATTGGACCCACCCAAAGAAACCATTAAGAAAACAAAATCAAACAAGAAAATATACTTAAAAATAATCGACATCTTTTGTTTGTGGTTACCTGTTTATAGAATTTATGCATTATTATCTTTTTGTTGTTGATGGGGTTGGTTGGAGTGTGTGCTTGAGAATTGCGTTCAAGAAAAAGTGCAAAGGTGATACCACCAATCAAAGCTCAATACGGTTTACTTTTATAGTCTTTAGGTCTTTGTTTAATTAGATTCCTTACAAAAGATAGCTTTTATTAACTAGCGTTTTCGTGGTTGTTGTTGGCGAGATTTGAACTCAGCAGTCAGCACTAACTAGTTGTTATGCTGGTTTCGCCACTGATTGAAAATCCACATATATGAAGACATAAAGTGAAAAGAAACGAGGGGATTCAGTTGGTGAATAGTGGTGCTTTATGAAGATTCATTGATTCTCACAAAAAAAGAAGAAGAAGGAAAAAAAAGTCATGGTGATGGCAGTAGCTGGTGTAGTACCCATCAGTGTAGTCAATATCGGCCGTATCGGCCGATATATCGGGGATATTTCGGATATCGGCCCAGAACGATACGATAAGAAGGATATCGGGGATACGATATTCGCCCGATAATATCGACCGTATCGGTCGAATATCGGCCGTATCGGTCGATATGAAATTTTCCTATATTTTCTGATATGAGACGGTATTGGTCGTTTTCTATAAAGTTTAAGGGTAATTTTCGCGAAGAAAGTCTTCCAGGTGGTAGTAGAGGTGCATGTAGCTCTCGAAGCAAGTCTACTAAAATTACTCTTTTGTTTTTTGGATAAAATTGATGTTATCTATTATATCTTATCCGAAAATGTGTGGACAAATGTTTAATATAAAATTATAGTCTCTAAATCTAGAACCGATATTTCAACGATAATATCCCGATATAAAATCGTACAAGTGTATCGGTCCCGGCCGAGATGAACCGATATCCGATATTAACTACATTGGTACCCATACATTTGGATGTGGTTGTTGTTGACGAGATTTGAACTCAGCAGTCAGCACTAACTAGTTGTTATGCTGGTTTTGCCACTGATTGAAAATCCACATATACGAAGACATAAAGTGAAAAGAAACGAGGGGATTCAGTTGGTGAATAGTGGTGCTTTATGAAGATTCATTGATTCTCACAAAAGAGGAAGAAGAAGGAAAAAAAAAGTCATGGTGATGGCACTAGCTGGTGTAGTATCCATACATTTGGATGTCTTAACGCCTCCCACATACTAAAAGTTGTAAAAGCAACTGCTCTTTCGAAGAAGAGATGAGATAAGAAGAGAAGAAGAGATGGATTATTAGCTGCTAGGGTTTTCTTTCGGATAAGGGTCCACAATGAATCAACTATTCACTACGTGACATAAAAACGTGTGTGTTGCTTGTTTCTCTGCATATAAGCAGAAAGAGATAAGCCAATCAAAGTCTCTCTTTTCCTCTATATCTTCGGGCCTTTCTTCTTGGACGCCTATTTTGACCGTTAAGATTCCACATTCTAACCGTTATGATGTGCACTGGCATGGGGATAAACTGGATAACAACCTTGGCCAGTGCTTTGACAACCATAATCATTTTTTTCTTCTTTTATACTCTTGCTAAGACTGATAAAACAAATTAAATGGGAAAATAAAGCCAGAAGTTCCTAAATAGAGAAGTAAAAAAAGACAATATATAAATTATAAAAAATCAGAATAACCCAAAAATTGCATTAACAAATTCACACAAGGGGATTCATCTTGAAATATCTCCCAAAGTTTAGAATGAAATCTCTAATAGCGGGTGTTAAAATCCTAGGTGGAAGTTTTATTGAGATCTCTGTTTATGAAGATTTTTACATAATTAATAAACTATTTCTAATAGCATAGAAGTTTGGCCCTTCGAAAATCTTACTTAATGAAATCTTGACCGTTAAAGTGTATTTTAATTAATTATTAAAAATCGAAAAATATGGTATGGAGATCATTTTGAAGGTCTAAATAAGATTTTTTTTTAAAACCTTCAAAATTAATGTTGCATCTCTCCTGTCTTTTGTTGGAGATAAATTTAGTTAAAATGAATGTCTAAAATTGTACGTGGCATTAAAAAATAAATATTTCACCTTCTAGTGGAGATGCTCGACATTTCAGGATAAATCACCTTATTCCTCAGCTCATTGATTTTTTTTTTTGACTCTTTACTTGTTGCTTTAGTTACGTTCTTAATTCTTTTACCATTTGTGTGACATGCTTTCCCCAACAGAATCTGGCCTAGTCGTCCCGAAGCCTGAATCGCGTAGTTGAATAGTAGTTGCAGACCTAGAATGGCGTGCGGAAACAAAAATTATGTCTATCTAGGCCTCATCGACACTTTGTGAGGCACCAGATTGGAAGCATGCTTGGATAGCGGAAGCAAAAATATCATATCCCCAAAGTCAGAAGTAAATTTCTTTTTTTTTTTATAAAAGCTATTTTTTTTCTATTTTTTTTTTCTCAAGGTATGTCGCTATTTAACTTCATAAAATTTATCCAAATATCTTATCAATTTATGAATTGGAGCTATGTGAACGAGTCCCCTAAGAGCATCCACAGTGGGCGAGTATAACCAAAAATTTGGGATGAGATCGTAACACAGTGGGACGGAGTAAAGATTAAATCCCAACCAAAGATCAAATTCCAGACCAAATATGGTCGCGACCAAATCCCAAATTCTAATATAGTCGGGCGTAAATTTAAAGTACGCTTGTTGTTGGGCGTAAATTTAAAGTACGCTTGTTAACGGGCGGAGATTTAAATTACGCCCGATGAAATTTTAATTAAATAATAAAAAAAATGGGGGCGGACTTTTAAAGTCCGCCTGATGAAAGTTGCAAAGAATGGGGCGGACTTTTAAAGTCCGCCTGATGAAATTTTAATGGGGCGGACTTTTAAAGTCCGCCTGATGAAATTTACAAAAAATGGGGCGGACTTTTAAAGTCCGCCTGATGAAATTTTACAAAAAAAAATGGGGCGGACTTTTAAAGTCCGCCTGATGAAATTTTAATCATGTACCGTTGCGTCACAACACGGACTAAACCCAAATTTTGGTCTTTTTTTTGATCTTTGATCTTTGGTTTTGATCGCACCACTGCAGTTGCTCTAACCACCTAAGCTAACCCAATTTGATTTTCTAAAGCATTTTCTACATCATAGGAACTTTTTTTTTTTTTTTGATGGGATAGGAACTTTTTATTGGATGTCCAAACTCTTAGAGTAAACAAGTAGTAATAGATACCCTCTCTCCTCTCTCTGTCCCTTAACAGAAGAACAAAGTTTTCTCGTCGGAAACACCACTTGCTCAAATCTGGTCTGTTTTGGATCGGATTTGAGTGGGAATCTCATCTCCTTTTATTACTTATCACTAGATCTTTGTTATCATAAGGTTATATATGTTTTCAAAAATTCTTTACAAACAACAAAAAAAAACCTAGAACAAAAACCGCCCCCATCTTCTCTCACAAATACCGACCCCCTGCCGTCTTCTGTGGGGCCATCGAGACCCACAAAAAAAAAAAACTCTGGCGGTTTTGCCGTAGTCAGTTTTCTCGGTCGTAAAGAGTTACTGATATGTTTTTCTCTTATCATTTGATAAGTTTTGTGCACATTTATGGTGATTTTATCTCCTCTACTATAGAGGTTTATCTCGGCTTTGATGGTCGTTTTTTGGGTACTATGGGTTTTAAAATCACTTGAAATGCATTCCAACTACGAGATCCTCATCATTTTTGTCTCCGGCGACGGAATCTTCATCCTTGGATTATCCGGCGACGGAATCTTCAACAATAATATTCTTGACGAGGGGATGTTCAGTTTTAAGAGATTTGAGCAAATCACTCCAACTTAAGGAGCATTTCCTTATGAAGAAGAAAAACAAACAAAACGGTTGGAATTTAATTCCGATAAAAACCATTATTCCACCGATTTAATCGGTTCTTATTCATGCTTGTATTCGTCATGTTCCGTTAATCCTTCTTTTTCTCTTGTCAGATTTTTCGGTTTTGTACCAGTATGGCACGTTCTGATTACTTTGTATTCTATAATTTTCCATTTTAAATCTAATATAACCTTGAATTTCCATTAATGAAAGGTTCCTTTGTTCTCAAAAAAAAAAAAAAACGCATCAAACAAATCAGTTGCGGAGCCAAGAGTTGAATAACCCAGGTGTCTAGCACCCTAGAATCATAATAACCATATAAAAGCCCTAAATTTATCTTATAATTTCTATTTGACCAACTTATATTTTGCATTTAGTCCACTATGGTCTTTATGTTTATTTGATTTCCTCTTTATTAGCTCCCCTCAAATAACCTAGCTACAAATGAATTAACTAACAGCGTTAATAAACTTAGACGGTAGTGGGCAACTAGGGCAGGTCTTAACCGTGTAAAATCCGTTAATTTATACACGGTTTGTTTCATTTCTCTCTTCTCTTCTCCTCTCCTTATCTCTCATTTTCTTCTTCATTCATCTTTTTCTGTGTTCTTATCAGAAAAATAATGTAAAGAATCTCAACCTGAAAAAAATGTCAAACAAGAGACTTAATATTGAAGATCTCTGCTTCTCTGCTTGTGGATTTAAACCTTACCCAAAAAGGTAATCCAAGATCTCATTTCTGGTTTTGAAAAAAAAGAAGTTTTTTTTTTTTTTTTCTTTCTTCAGTAGACAATGTAAATCAGGTTATACTTAATGGAATTGATTGTTAAAGTACAGTATTTCCCTCCTGTTTTTGGAGGATTTCAGAAAACATCAGTGTTTCAGGATATGGGTTTTGTTTATATTTAGGATATATTATTAGAAAGATTGATTTTTTTTAGGGATTTAGAAATAAGAGACACCCCAAAATGATGATTTGGGGGTTTTTAGATTTAGGGTTTGAAAATAAATCTGGTTTAATTTCTTTGATTCCAGAAGGTCTTTCTGGAACTGGGTTAGGCTTGGAATTTCCTTTCATCTAGGTTTTTCTTTGTTTTTTTTGTTCTTCATCTGATTAAGCAGATTAAAAATCACTTCTTGAAAAAAATAATTTGTTTGATCTTTGTATGTAATTTTGTTGATTGATTGATAATGGTATGATGGATCTAGGGTTTTGGTAAAAGGTTTTATTGATTTTTGTTGATTGTTGTTTTGGTGGGACTGTTTAATCCCACCATTACTAGCAAGAAAAAACTCTGGTTCAAAGGAAAATGACTGAAGCTCTTTTAAGAAGAACATTGATAATGGAAAATCACCAGCCATCAACACTATTATCTATGGATTCACGTGTCGGTTCACACGAAGAATTAGATAGAGAGATGAATCGGCAGATCATTCTTTCACGGCCGCCTGATATTAATCTGCCGTTGTCTGCTGAACCAAGCCCACCACCACCACAACTATGGAATCCTGATAATGATATCGTCTTAGATGTTCATCTAGGACCTCAAGCTTATGAAACAGAAGCGTTACTCCATTTACCGAAAGTTGTGCGGAAATGTGCAAAGAGGGTTGATAGCATCTGGGGAGCTTGGTTTTTCTTTAATTTCTATTTCAAGCCTGTTTTGAATGAGAAGTCCAAGGGGAAGATTAGTAGAGATGTGAATGGTATTTGTGGGTTTGATAAAACGGATCTCCAGCTCGACGTGTTCTTGGTTCAGCATGATATGGAGAATATGTATATGTGGGTCTTCAAGGAAAGACCTGAGAATGCGTTGGGGAAGATGCAGCTGCGGAGTTACATGAATGGGCACTCTCGTCAAGGAGAGCGTCCGTTTCCGTTCAGTGTGGACAAGGGTTTTGTTCGATCTCACAGAATGCAGCGGAAACACTACAGGGGACTTTCTAATCCACAGTGTGTTCATGGAATCGAGATTGTGCGTTCGCCCAATCTTAACTGTCTGAATGATGAAGAAAGGAAAAGATGGATGGAGCTCACTGGGCGTGATATGAACTTCTTGATTCCTCACGAAGCCAGTGATTTTGGGTCTTGGAGGAACCTTCCGAACACTGATTTTGAGCTTGAGAGGCCTCCTGCGTCTAAGGCAGCTGCTGGTCATCCTAATCAGAGGAGATTGCTTAATGGGTCTGGTTTGAATTTGGCAACGTCACCACCAAACCAGGCTAATGGAGATGCGATGGATCTTTCGCCAGTTAGTAACAAGCGGAGGAAGGATTTCTTCCCTCATGGAAGTGATGACGACAATTTGTCAAATAATGCTCCTGCTGATCGTGTGCAAGTTATGGAGATCCACCCTGTTGAACCTACCTGGTTGAATGGATTTAATGCGACGCAGAGGAATAACACCCATGGACCTGTTGCTGCAAAAACTATATATGAGGATGAAGAAGGTTATTTGATTGTTGTTAGCTTGCCTTTTACGGATTTACAAAAGGTAAAAGTCTCATGGAGGAACACTCTTACTTGTGGCATCGTCAAGATATCATGTGTTAGCACTGCAAGAATGCCATTTATCAAACGGAACGACAGGACATTCAAACTTGCAGATCCATCACCAGAGCACTGTCCACCAGGCGAATTTGTTAGGGAAATCCAGCTGGCAACACGAATTCCAGAAGATGCAAAGCTTGAGGCTTACTTTGATGAGTCTGGAACGGTGCTGGAGATCATGGTGCCTAAACATCGCGTTGGACCAGAAGAACATGAGGTTCGTGTTTGTCTTCGACCTCATCTTGGTACCAATGACCTTCTATTAACTTAATAGAATTATTATTTAAATTTTAAGAACTGTAAGGCAGGAAGGGATGATCAAAAATGGTTTGTATTTTCATTCTTTGCTAAATTCATACCATAAAGTCGATTATTAAATGGAAATTTCATCCTTTCAATATGTGTTCATTGTCGTGCATCTGTTCTTATCTGTATGGTAATATCTACATGTTTGAATTTGTCATCTGTTCTGAAAGTGTATATAGTGTCTTCTACCTTAATGCATCACTTCTTTCCGTATCCTAGGTTCTCATGTTATGCTTTGTACACCCTGACACACTCTTTTCTTCCATTTCGGACATGTTTCACCTTATTTTGGAACTTTTCCTTTTTCAAGTTTTAGGTAGGATTTGAGTTTATCTTACAACTTCAAGTAGACCAAATGAAGCAGTAGGGATTCCACAAGAATAAAGTTCCTAACAGTGACATCCTCCTCCTCCAACTTCCACTACATCAACTTCCCTCATGTTTTTTTTTTCCTTGCATCTGAGTCGTCAGGATTTGACTGAAATCACCTAATTCATCTGGATTGGACTCAACATGTTGGTTTTTATAACAACACCGGACTCATCTGATTCAAAAATGTGGGAGTCAATGCTCTGTCCCACTAGTCAGGAGTATTCAAAAATCTGACTCAAACTAAAAATTTTGTTCCCCGACTTAAGTCTGAGTCAGGTACCGACTCAAACTAAAAAATTTGTTCCCCAAGTTTAGGAAAAGATTTGAGTAAAATTTTTAGAACCCCTTCAAAACTGATACCATACTAGAAAATTGTAGAGAGTTTTATTAGAGATAAAAGCTGATAAATGATGATCTCATAGAGACGATCAGCTTTTGATATACAGAGCTGTAACAAATTACAATTGAAGAAGGTGAGCTGTGTCGACAATGACAATAGAA
Organism: Papaver somniferum; assembly: GCF_003573695.1. NCBI lineage: Eukaryota > Viridiplantae > Streptophyta > Magnoliopsida > Ranunculales > Papaveraceae > Papaver > Papaver somniferum. The sequence goes on from NC_039366.1 coordinate 9,186,373, forward strand.
CCAGCAACAGAATAGACAGTTCAGAGAACCGTCATTACACAGCATTTATTAATAGAATGAAATGGGAATCCTTGTTGCTGAAGTTGGCCAACTTTTCTGCAGCTTGATCAAACTTGAACCGGTGGACTGAACCCCAATCTTGATCTTGGAATATCAAACTCCATAATGTTGAATTGCATCTGATGACCACCAATAACAATTGAAGTCTTCGGCTTTGAACCTCCGTCTACAAATGCTAAACAGTAGACATTATCCTTAACAAGCTTCAGAGAATTAGCTGGCCCGGTCATCTGCCAAAATGCATCGTTGCGCAATCCGAGAACAATCGTTGGCACAACAAGACCATCTGGTCTGCTTTCTATCGTGGACGCATTAAAACAAGCACTGAAAGGCGCAACAGGAGCTACCATAGAAATACCCATGGCTTTAGCTCTCTGAAAATAAAGACTTGTCAAGGCCTTGTATATTGATGTCTCCATAGTAGTGTAAGGAACTAAAGTGCTGAATTTGGTTCCTCCAATTCCAGTTTTCTTGTTAATGGACAACAATCCTTTGTCGTACGTGACATTTTCATTGCCTGCTTCGATGTACTTTACATCGACGAAATAGTCGGTAGGGAAATAAGAGTTGGTGAGGAGTGGTGTGTAGGCTAATGGCTGCCTGAACTGCTGGTTAGTGTAAGGACCGTCCCCGAAATACAAAGTACCTTCGCTAGTTGAAGATAGTTCCATAGCAAATTTCCGAGAGAACCGGAATGCAGATGCAAATTGTGAAGTTAAGGAAAGTCCTGATCTTCCAAGACCAACAATTCCTCTAGCACCTTTCGCTAGCCCACGTAAGGCGCCAGCAGATTCTTCACAACCGAATGAAATCCCACGAACCGTAACATTTGGACCTGACACCCACTCCCCATTCTTCAAATTGTTTGATTGAGCAGTCACCACGCCTGAAATCGCTGCAGCTGCACAACCTCGGCTAGAATAAATCCAGGAAGATTTACGCCCGAGATCAACAACTATATTTACAGGGACTTTTCCTAGGCTGATTTTTGTCAGATACTGCAGTGTAGATGGATCTCTGCTGACAGTGAAAACCAGCCCGCTAGGCCGAGAAGAAGATGAAGGTTGTTGAGCATTAGAGACGGAGAGAACGAAGGAACTGAGCAAAAGAAATGTGAAAACTGAAGCCATGAGAGATTGAATTTGATTGATATAACTAGTAGTGGAATCACTGGAATGTAGAACAAGTGAGGAGGTATGAGGTTTATATAGTAGTAATCTAGTCCAAGGACACGGTTTAGTTGGTCAAATGAAATGGGCGCCAGATTTCAAGTCATAATACACAAAAGTGTATAGCAATAAACTAAACAGTGCCAAAACATTGAATTGAATGAATACCAGCAGCCTAAAGTAGTGGGAATGTTTTCTGTCATTGTTTTTGGGTTTTTCTGCTGCAATTATCATTTTGATTGACAAAAGAAGCAAAAATAACAGGGGCTGCTGCTATTTGTCCACTCAATTATCTAAAGCACATGTTAGATTGAGAGATCTAAACTCGAATTCTCACCTGTTCTTTTTTTGTATTTTAGAACCATGACAAATAGCTTTGATTTTTTTTTTGCCAATCAATTTCGCCGTCTCACCTCCTCCCCGAATTGGAGGAGACACCAAATAATGCTCACAAGATAAGGTCAGAGATATCAGTAAGTACTTACTAAGTAGTTTTAGAGATTCACAGAGAGAGGCATAAAGATATGAAAAATGACATTTTAACAGACTAAAACTAAAGTAAATTTAAACAAAATAGATCCCCATCAACTTCCAACCCTACTAGCTTTTCCTCCAATTTGGTTTGCTTAATCAACTTCCTCAATCTTAGGTCCCGCACCAGTGTTACCAGAACCACCCATTGAAGGACTATCCTCTTCCATGCCACCAAAGCCACCCATGTCAGGTCCAGCACCACCTTGATACATCTTAGCAATGATTGGGTTGCACAGACTCTCCAAATCTTTCATCTTATCGTCAAATTCCTCCGCCTCTGCAAGCTGGTTGGTGTCGAGCCACTGGATAGCAGCTTCAATGGCATCCTCAATCTTCTTCTTGTCAGCTGGATCCAACTTCCCAGCAATCTTCTCGTCCTTGATGGTGTTCCTCATATTGTAAGCATAATTCTCCAAACCATTTTTCGATTCAATTTTCTTCTTGTGCTCTTCATCCTCTGTCTTGTACATTTCTGCCTCTTGCACCATCTTCTCAATCTCCTCCTTGGACAACCTTCCTTTATCGTTTGTAATTGTGATTTTGTTCTTCTTCCCTGTAGTTTTCTCCTCAGCAGACACATTAAGAATACCATTTGCGTCAATGTCGAAGCAAACAGTGATCTGAGGGACACCACGAGGCGCAGGTGGAATTCCAGAAAGCTCAAATTTACCAAGCAAGTTGTTATCTCTGGTTCTTGCCCTCTCCCCTTCAAACACCTGAATCAGCACTCCAGGTTGGTTGTCGGCGTAGGTTGAGAAAACTTGCTCCTTCTTGGTGGGAATGGTGGTGTTTCTTGGAATCAAAGTAGTCATAACCCCTCCAGCTGTCTCAAGTCCAAGGGAGAGAGGAGCAACGTCCAACAGCAACAATGTAGTCAACTTCTCAGTACTATCACCACTCAAAATCGCTGCCTGCACAGCCGCTCCATAAGCCACAGCTTCATCGGGATTAATACTCTTGCAGAGTTCTTTCCCATTAAAAAACTCCTGCAACAGCTGTTGCACTTTAGGAATCCTGGTTGATCCACCGACTAGAACAACATCATGAACACTACTCTTGTCCATCTTAGCATCCCTCAAACACTTCTCAACAGGCTCCATGCACTTCCTGAATAGATCCATGTTCATCTCTTCAAATCTAGCACGAGTAATGGATGTGTAAAAATCAACACCTTCATATAAGGAATCAATCTCAATATTGGTCTGAGCGGTGGCTGAAAGAGTCCTCTTTGCTCTCTCACATGCTGTCCTCAACCTTCTTAGAGCCCTAGGATTTCCACTGATATCCTTCTTGTTCTTCCTCTTAAACTCTTGCACAAAGTGATTCACCATCCTGTTATCAAAATCTTCTCCTCCAAGATGGGTATCTCCAGCAGTAGCTTTCACTTCGAAAATACCCTCTTCAATGGTCAGTAAGGAAACATCAAATGTACCACCACCAAGATCAAAAATTAGAACATTCTTCTCCCCGGTGCTCGAAGTTTTCTTATCAAGACCATAAGCAATTGCAGCAGCAGTTGGCTCATTGATAATTCGCATCACATTAAGACCAGCAATAACACCAGCATCCTTTGTAGCTTGACGCTGCGAGTCATTGAAGTATGCAGGGACAGTAACAACAGCATTCTTTATAGAAGAACCGAGATAAGCTTCTGCAATCTCACGCATTTTGATAAGAACCATAGATGATATTTCTTCAGCTAAAAATTGCTTCTCTTCGCCTTTGTAAGTCACATTAATCATAGGTTTTTCACCTGGTCCAGCTGTAACCTTGTAAGGCCACAGCTTCATATCAGCTTGAACTGATGGATCTGAAACCCTTCTCCCAATCAAACGCTTTGCATCTACAAGTATCAGAAACAAGAGTAATTCAGTATAGGCACTAACAACAAGAAGAGGCATAATAATAACAATAATAATAATTCTAAATCAACAAAAACAAATTGGTCAAAAACTGGCAACTCTTTTTGGCTGGATCGATCAACCCGAATTGACTCAGCCGAGTCAGACTCATGATTTTTATTTATCTATACAAAGCCTGATACAAATCAAATCAAATCAAACATAGAAAAATACGCAACAAGGCCAATACTAAGGTTTACATGTTGAGAAATCTTGTTCAAACAAACAAACATGCACATTGTTCTATTAGCTTCTAAACCGACTCTGTTTCACTTTGAGTCAGACATATTCATCGAGCTCGCTACATAACTCAGACATGCAATATATGGTCTACTTGACTAATCCACACAAAATCAATGAAAAAGAAATATTAGAAAAAGAACCAAAAAAATCTTACCAAAGACAGTGTTGACAGGATTCATAGCAACTTGATTTTTAGCAGCATCACCAATCAACCTCTCAGTATCAGTGAAAGCAACATAAGAAGGTGTAGTTCTATTCCCTTGATCATTAGCAATAATCTCAACTCTATCATGTTGCCAAACTCCTACACACGAATATGTTGTACCCAAATCAATACCAATCGCTGGCCCTTCCCCTGTTCCTGTCATTCTCCTTAAATATTATAAATAACTCACAGAAAAAAAAATTGCTTAGAAGGAAAATTTGCAGAACTTGGTTATGAGAATTTTGTGAAGCAAAGAATAATTTTATGAGGAGAAAGAGAGGTTGGTTGTTGTTTATATACAGGAATGGATTTCTCTAGTTAGTTCCAGAAGTTTCCGGAAGATCAACTAAAGGAAATTGGGATCAAATAAGGAAACTGGGGTTCAGATACATCTGGAAGATTCTAGAACTCCCACACCTTTGTATGGAAACTTCTTAATATGCCATATTTATGGAAACCTTGCAAAAATTTGGCTAGGCTTCTATGTTGCGTTTAACATTCTTAAAGTTGAGCATAATTAAAATTAACTTCTATCATTTTTGTGCTTCCTAAGTTGCTCACTTTTTTCACTGAACAATGCGGACCTACAGCAACAGGACAAAGGCAATGAAGCATAAGATATTTTACCTCTTCAAGTTTTCTTCTTAGGCTTTTGCTTATGCTCCCATTGGTTTCCTCTTATCGGTCCTTCATTCTATTGTTAAATGAAATTAAGCCAACCCCATAATCTTCTTCTGGTTATATAAGATTAAACTCCGATCAACCTGCAATAACAAAATCAACTTTTCTTAATTTGTTATGGAGTATGGACAGTGAATATGATAAGAGCATTTAGTAGAAAGAAACAACACATTCTTTTACATTTCAATTGAGTTGCCTCACTTTCTATCCTGACCTATACTACCCTATAATGAATTGAACTCATTGAGCCAAATACGAAATGGTAACACTTGGACAGCATTCTTGGAACAAATCTATACATGATTCTGCACTTAGCACTGCAACCGTACACAAAAAGCAATATGGAACATGCAATTCTAACAGAAGGTTCAGAGAGACGCAAAAAGCGTAAATTAAAATTCACGTATCAGCAGTTAGAGTTTGTTTTCCTGTGCATAAGGTTCCATTCTAATGATTCAGAGAGACACCTTGGTGTAAAATAGTAAAGGGTATCCAGTCAATCTTATCATGAACAGAAATGAATTAAGCTGCCAAGAATACATAGAGAAAGAGATAATGAAGATGAACAAACCTGCACTTCCTCGAGTATCATCGCTTCGAAATTACCAAGTCTGATTACAGGAATAACAAGACCTGGAAAGTAGATAGGACCAACGCACGCTACAGAACGACAAAAAAATGATCTTCTTCCTCTACTACTTCTCTCCAATGGAATACAAGGTCATTCTTAAAGAAACTCTAACACCAACAGAGAAACTGTCAATCCTTTCACCTAACCAATGATAAATTCCAGAGTCTTCCTGCACATACGCTCTCATTTTGTCCACGAATCTGGTCCCATCGTATAGACATCAACTATAGAACCATCAGAATGGACATACAAGCATATCACTTTGCAATCACCAGAATTGTATTCATAAACTATTTCGATCCACTGGTTTATCTGGTAATTCCTTGTATAGCCAGGACTCCAAAGACAAGAGAATTTTTTCTATTGATTCCAAATGCAAACAAAACCATTACAAGAACCAATAAATTGAACATCTCTTTCTAAACACCCCCAATGGCTTACCAATTTTGACACCACACAAATGAATATCATTCGAGAATCAAAGCTTAATGACCAAATTACCTTTCCCAACCTACCAAAATCGAAGTTAGATATCATGAGAATAGAGTTGGTTTATTTGGATGGTAAGATTACAGTGCATTCTAACAAAATTAGGGTTAGGAATGAGTTCATACCAAGAATTGTAAACACACTTACATACAAGTGTAGATTTCACTGGTAATTTCAAAAGAATTTCGAGGAAGATCTCATTTGGAGTGCTTGACATTATTCGATGCTTCTTCTTCTTCTTCTTCTTCTTCTTCAGATTCAGGGGATTCTGAGAGATTCAAGAGAATGTTTCGGATTTGGACTTTCAAGGACATTTGGGGTATTTGCATAAAGAATGAGGTTTGGAAATAGACAACAAATAGTTTTGGATGGAGTCATTTTTTGTAGCTGGAGCGCTTACCTTCGGCTATGCCTCTCCGGCTCTACAAGTATGTGTCTAACAAGGTTGGGCTGAGGGACGACCCAGAAATCTTTCCAAGATCGGACAGGAATATCACTAGCTGTCAATGCGGCTGAAGGCCGCGGCAACTTTTTTTTGGAACGAGTTATATAATTAGTGGTTAATTGGAATTTGCATATAAAATGCTAAATAAACAACTAGAAAATTAAAATCCGCAAAATTTAATTACCGAAAGTGATTTGAAATGGAAATTTATGGTTTATAAAAGAAGAATGAGAAAGTAAATGAACGTGTCACAGGAAATTTGAAGTTCTGAAAAGAAAAAAAATTGGGCCAAAAATTATTCGTGCTTCAATTACAAGGACTATATATGAATAAAGGTGGGCTACGTACTAATTCTGAAAAAAATCCTTATACAAAAATTTTATTCAGCTAAAAATTAGGACGGGCTATAGTCCGGATTAGCCCCTTGCTAGACCCGTCCCTGAAATTGGGTACGAAATAATACTCACTCGAATAACTCTGAGGTATCATCTCATATTTCAAGACAAATAGTGCGAAAATAAGAAAGCAAATACTCTGACATTGACTCAAGCTGAGTCGAACACTAAGTCAAATTCAAATATGAGATCACGAGTTAAATCAAATAAACATGGGGTGAACAACACGATTGTCTTCTATTGAATTGATGTTTGGATCTGACTCGGTCCTTGATTGGGTGCGAGTCGGATATCATATTAGACAGTGTGCTTTTTAGTTTGAGTAAGATCTGACTCGCAACCTGACTCGGACCTAATCCCTGAGCCTGGTCTGTTTGAGTCAATTAATAAAATGTCACTGATACTCGTTTTTTTAGTCAATTGAGTCAAATATGACTGGAAAAACAAACACATTGACTAAGATCCAGAATCAGGTGATTGCAGTCAAAAGTAATATTTGTGTTAACTGTGTGCGTCATTTCTTGGAGAACTTCTATACGACTTTCAACGATGCGACGGTACGTGAGTTCATGTGGATAGCCGCTACTACAGCTCTTCCCCGAAATTTTGAATACCATATGGGTGAGATCCGTAAAGCCTCGCCAAGGTGTGCAGAATGGTTTCTTAAGTATGACAAGGCACTATGGACTCAAGCCTTTCTGTTTCCCCTGAAACGGTGGGGTATATTCACAACAAATATGTGCGAGTCGACAAATTCTCAACTTCAAGTTGCACGGTCTTATCTCGTTGCGGCACTTGTCCAGGCTACCCGCGTGAAGGCAGCTCTTTACTTTGCTAAGCGCCATGACAGGAGTTTCACGCGTACTAAGTCTATCACCCGATATGCATCAAAGAAATTGGTCAAAGTTGTTAACAAGACCAAACAATTCATTCCCACTAGTTACGGCAACAACAAGTTTTCTGTCGACCACCTGGGAGAATTGTATTCTGTGGATCTTACATTGCGGACGTGTAGCTGTTTACAGTTCCAAAGTGTTGGTATTCCATGTATACATGCATGCTCGTCTATATTACTGCCATGACTGGTATTCCATGGACAATTATCGGCTTTAGCACCAAAGTGTTTATCACTTTCTATTTGGTGCTTTTTATCTCTGGAAAAATCCAGTCTTCATTTTAGTTTGAAATTTTCCATTTTATTGAGTGTATCCTATTACGGTTTACCATTGATACTCTTTATACTTTGTGAATTGATTGTTTCTTACATGTTGGTAAATGATTGTACCAAGCCTGTAACATTTCCATTCAAGTAAATGATTGGTATATTTGTTTATCCAGATAGAATGGTGTTGTTAAAAATGGGCATTAACTGTACACGATTTAAGATTTTTTTTTTCTTCCTATTACTACAACACTATTATTACAATAGAAGTTCATAATAAAAACAGTACCTATAATAGCTCATGTGATCCAGCGGCAAGTTGGAGTACACGGATACCCGACTTGTCGATCTACTTTTCCATTAGAAACTAAAACAATGCACCAAATATTTTTAATAGTACAGACTGGGCAGCATACGTAGTTAAATTAATACGATCCTCCAACAGATTTACCCATCAAAATTTTTGAGCTTTTTTTGGGAAAAATTTATATGACCCTCCAACAGAGTAACCCATCAAAAACTTTAGTACTTGAAGAATCAGGTATCAATTGAAACTTGTACTATTATCAGAAGATCCTAACTAATTACTTGATGCGACCCTGTTACGGTTGTTGCCATTTTTAGTTTGGTACCCAATTTATTTTAAACATAATTCTTTATTACGTACCAGATTAATTTTATACGACTTTTCTTTGCTATTTACCCAATTTATTTATACGACCGTCTGAAGACCAACCGACCAATCTTTCAATAAAATTCACAAATAGATAGGCGCTTCTTTAGTACTACAAACTTTACCAGGAACCGACCGTATATTTTCAGGAAACATTTAAGAATACCATATCATTTAATTCACTTGCGCATTAAGATAAAATTGTATTTACATTGCGGCAACTACAAGGACCGAAGTTTATTCTGCCATTTCTCAAGTGTTGTACAAGTCAATGGGAAACCTCAACACTTAGTTGTATGATGTTTCACATCCGTGAAAATCTGTTCGCCTGCATCTAAAGTCTTGTAAATGTCTTTGTTCTCCCGCAGGCCCTGCAATTGTTTGTCGGCTTATTTGGTTTTACCATCGGACACGGGGTAAGATCGACAATAACAGATTTATTCCGTTGCCCATGCTGCATTAACGGGTCAGCAACCACAGACATGTTCACCGTGGACGTTATGTGATTTTGAAGCCTTGGATCACAGCCATTTTTTTCATCTTGGATGCAGTAACTATCCAACACCGATGCCAACTCATCTTCGTCAAAACCTTCCCAAGGAGCGTCGCCCGCCATTTGAACTATAAATGTGCATATTAAAAGGACGAATAAACAAAGTTTAAACAGACTGACCCAGTGAGTTAAAATTAATGTGGAACTAACTATACATACCAAAAACATAACAATGAAGGATGATGGGTTTCATTATCGCTTTCAATCTTATGGAACAGAACAAAACCGAAGTTCGACATACAGGGAATCAACTGGGTAAGCCAGAAACAATAAATATTTATCCCAGCTCAGATGGGTAATCCTTAGTATGATTATGCAGTGTCGTTTAAAAATCTAAAGGAGAAGCACGGGAATTGGGTTTTTAAACAGTAAAAAGATGGTTAGGGTTTCAACCACCAGATTACAATCAATCTACTATATGATATGAATTCATATCCATCCGTCTCTGCAAAGTTACATAAGAGGAAGAAGAGGGAGGAAAAACTGGAATGGAGAAACTAAAAGAAAAATAGTGATGGATACTAAAAGAATTGGGATATGACTCTCTCTAAACTAGTATCCATTTCATATCCGGGTAAACCTCACAAACCCAAATTAGCTTAACTATGGTTGGTAACTAACTTGGCTTAAGGGGTAAACTTGGAAAAAATAAATCAAAACTTAAGCAATGGAAACGGACAGACTCGCTTGTCCGTTTATAAAGGAAGAATGAAAAGTGGGCTGGATCCCTAAATAAGAAAGTAAAAAAAAAAATCCCGTAAATATTTTATAAAGACAAAAAAAAAAAAAAAAAAAAAAAAAAACAGTAGTTAACATATATCGCTCAGTAAGACAATGCCAATATCATTTGGTTTCACGTGAGTTTTACTTGTTATCTCATTCCGAAAGCAAACTGTGTGAAGATTACATAACCATTTTATAAGTATGTATCCGTCATGAGTTTGATCCTCTTGTACAACTGGTTAAAAGGATGATCATGGATTTGTGCCTCCTCAATTTAATTCTACTGGCTCCATTATCTCCGTATCTTCTTCGATTATATTCGTAATTCTTTCAACAAAACCAAGGTGTCATATGAGGGAATATTTGATGTAAACATTCCTGAAATTCAACAAGCCTTTTGAAGGTTGAAGATTTGGAGTGTATGTTAAAAGTGGTTATAATGATTAATTTTTTTAATTTTTGTGAAAACCAAACGAGCCTATTTTTTAGAAACGGAGGGAGATGTGTTTAAGAAATTTGGATGGACCATGGAGAGGTTTTTGTCTTAGGGAACTGGAAAAGGGTTGTTATTATGAGAGAAGAGAATGGACCTGGCTGAGCCTCATCTGGTAGTCGGATTTTTGTTGGAGATTTCCAACTTGTCAAGGTGTTCATAACTCTGGGCACCATCCAATTAGGCATATCAAGCCCCAACTACCAGAGCAGTAACAAAGATGGCATCCTCTTCAGAACAAGCCGAAATACTAAAATGTGTTTTGGGTAAATTTTGTGTGTTTGGTTAAGCCGAGATGCGTGAAGCGTGAATGTAAAAATATGGGCTACAAGCTTGCTATGGCAGCTAAAGACTCTGCAATGTCTGTCAATTAGATTAGTAATCCAAGGCGTTTCAATCTCAAGTGAAATTTGGAGCATAAACAATGATCGAAATATGTTTGCAGGGCCGAAGATAGCAAGCAGCTATTTAAGATTCAGACAGAATAACAAAGAAATCAAAATTTAAAAAATAATTAACAAACTAAAACTGAAATATTTCCATTTGGTATCTGAACTTCAACCAACATCCAGACTGTACCACCAAAATAAAAGCTTAAAAAAATTTAAAAAGAATAAACTAAAACTGAGCTACCCAAAAAAAAAATCCTCCACTTAATCAACCTCTTCAATCTTAGGTCCTGCACCAGTGCTACCAGCACCGCCCATTGAAGGACCATCCTCGCCCATGCCACCAAAACCACCCATGTCAGGTCCAGCACCACCTTGATACATCTTGGCGATGATTGGGTTGCACAGACTCTCCAGCTCCTTCATCTTATCATCAAATTCCTCCGCCTCTGCGAGCTGGTTGCTGTCAAGCCACTGGATAGCAGCTTCAATGGCATCCTCAATCTTCTTCTTGTCTTCTGGTGCTAACTTCCCAGCAATCTTCTCATCCTTGATGGTATTTCTCATATTGTAAGCATAATTCTCCAAACCATTCTTCGACTCGATTTTCTTCTTGTGTTCCTCATCCTCTGTCTTGTACCTCTCTGCCTCCTGCACCATCTTCTCAATCTCCTCCTTGGACAACCTTCCTTTATCGTTTGTGATGGTGATTTTGTTTTTCTTCCCTGTAGTTTTGTCCTCAGCAGATACATTAAGAATACCATTTGCGTCAATGTCGAAGCAAACAGTGATCTGAGGGACACCACGAGGCGCAGGTGGAATTCCAGAAAGCTCAAATTTACCAAGCAAGTTGTTATCCCTGGTTCTTGCCCTCTCCCCTTCAAACACCTGAATCAGCACTCCAGGTTGGTTGTCGGCGTAGGTTGAGAAAACTTGCTCCTTCTTGGTGGGAATGGTGGTGTTTCTTGCGATCAAAGTAGTCATAACCCCTCCGGCAGTTTCGAGCCCAAGAGAGAGAGGAGCAACATCCAACAGCAAAATCTGATTCAAGTTATCATTACTTGCACCAGTCAAAATGGCAGCCTGCACAGCCGCTCCATAAGCCACAGCTTCATCGGGATTAATGCTCTTGCAGAGTTCCTTGCCATTAAAGAACTCCTGCAACAGTTGCTGCACTTTAGGAATCCGAGTTGATCCACCAACCAGAACAACATCATGAACACTGCTCTTGTCCATCTTAGCATCTCTCAAGCACTTCTCGACTGGTTCCATACACTTCCTGAACAAATCCATGTTCATCTCTTCGAATCTGGCACGAGTAATAGATGTGTAGAAATCAACACCCTCATAGAGAGAATCAATTTCAATTGTAGTCTGGGCAGTGGATGAAAGAGTCCTCTTAGCCCTCTCACAAGCTGTCCTCAACCTTCTTAATGCCCTTGGATTTCCAGTGATATCCTTCTTATTCTTCCTCTTAAACTCTTGCACGAAGTGATTGACCATCCTGTTGTCAAAATCTTCTCCTCCAAGATGAGTATCTCCAGCCGTAGCCTTCACTTCGAAGATACCCTCTTCAATAGTCAGCAAGGAAACATCAAATGTACCACCACCAAGATCAAAAATTAGAACATTCTTCTCCCCTGTACTCGATGATTTCTTATCAAGACCATAAGCAATTGCAGCAGCAGTTGGTTCGTTGATGATTCTCAGGACATTAAGACCAGCAATGGAACCAGCATCCTTTGTAGCTTGACGCTGCGAGTCATTGAAGTATGCAGGTACGGTAACAACTGCATTCTTTATAGAAGAACCAAGGTACGCCTCTGCAATCTCGCGCATCTTGATGAGAACCATAGATGAGATTTCTTCAGCTGAAAATTGCTTCTCTTCGCCTTTGTAAGTGACAGTAATGACGGGTTTTTCAGCTGGTCCAGCTGTAACCTTGTAAGGCCATAGCTTCATATCAGCCTGAACTGATGGATCAGAAACCTTTCTTCCAATCAAACGCTTTGCATCTGCATATATCAGAAAAACATTTAGTACACAAGAAGAATCACAACAATTCAAAACCAACAAAAACAAATTGGTGGGCAGAGATGAGTAAATTTGGTGGTTTAACTTTTTATTTTAATTTTGATTTTGTAGGTTAAGATTTACTTCCTCTTTAAAAGACAAAGACAGATTTTGGTCTAAAAAGCAGACCTAATTGACTCGGACCGAGTCAGACACCAAAACCCTCATATCAAACCCTAACCAAATTCACAAATAATCACTGAAAAGTAAGTAATAGAGAAAGGAAATCAGAAATCTTACCAAAGACGGTGTTGACAGGGTTCATGGCAACCTGATTCTTAGCAGCATCACCGATCAACCGCTCAGTATCAGTAAAAGCAACATATGAAGGTGTTGTTCTGTTTCCTTGATCATTAGCAATGATCTCAACTCTATCATGTTGCCATACTCCAACACATGAATAAGTTGTGCCTAAATCTATACCAATCGCAGGTCCTTCAGCCATTCTTTGAAACTAAAGAAGAAAAAGAAAATTTTGCACAAGTTTGTTTCTGAGAAGAAAAGATTGTATTGAATGAGTTTTCAGGGGGGGACGAGATGTGCTTATATATAAGATAAGAATTTGATTCGTGAAGCTTCCGGCGGTGGAGTTGTATTTAGGAAAGGAGTTAAAGGAGGTTTCAGGTTTGGAAAGAGCTGGTTATTTCCAGAAGGTTCTTTTCTTCCGGGAGTTATGACCCGTTGGATTTAAGTTTGGGAAAGTGGGATTATTCTAGAAACATCTGGAACTCTCTCACGCGCAATTTTTTGAAATGGGTTAGTTGGGCCGGGTTTAAGGTTGTGCATATTATTGGTCGGGCTTGGGCTGAACTCCGAACGGTGCTGTGTAACTGTTTGAATTTCCGGCAATTCATGAATCAGATGCCCATGACTCTTGCAGCTGCCTTCTTTAGCTTGCTAGCTCACTTGAGCATTGACATCTTGGTCCTCGATCACTTCTTCCTGTATATCTTGAGGTTTTTAGCAATTTCTTCTTCCTTTTCAGCAGTCAAGAAGGATGGTGGCCTTGGGCGCCACAAAAACTGCAAGACCGAAAAGTTTATACATGGTTAGGTTTCAGGGTTCAGCAATTGAAGAGAATAAACAATAAAGATATTTCTTACCTCATAGACGTGTGATCGGTGATCCCTTGGGGGCCTGTACAGTAGCTTTCCATTGAAAGACGATGTTGAACCTATTTTTCATTTTATGAATGGAAATAACAGCAGTTGCAACATATCTGCAAATATAACACAATCCAAGAGGAATTACATTTCTCATCCGATATAAGTACCAAAAAGAGGAAATATAATTATCCCATAATACCAACTAAAGAGAAAATCCACGCATAGATAGGGTTAAAAACACTGTAAAATAATTTCTTAAAAAGTGTTGGTACCTTCCAGTGGGATCTTCATCAATTTCTGTTGCCATAAAATGCTCCCAGTGGCCATGGTTTCAAGCTCATCAACGTCCTAGTGTTCCAACTGTCAATTGAGATGTTTCAACCCAGCAACAAGTATGAAACTGCCAGAAGGAGGGCATTTGCATTCATTCCCTTGAGCTTCTCCATGGAAAACAGAAAAGATATGTCCTTTAGGCACCCAAGCATAAGCCATAATCACCAAGTCCTCACTTGAGTGCCTGTACAGTAGCTTTCTATCGAAAGACCAAATGTTGAACCCATTTTCCAGTTCATGAAGAAGTAACAGCAGTTGCAACATATCTGCACATATGACAAAATCCAAGAGGAAATTACATTTCTCATCTAATATATGTACCAAATAGAGGATCAAGGATTATGCCCTAATACTCACTAAAGAAATAATCCACATACTATAGAGAAGATTAAGAACACTGTCAAAAGCAAATCTATGTCCTTCAGGTCATATCTCTTTCTTTGATTCGGAAAAGCTCAAAATCAGTACACGTGCTTTTCTTGGTTTTGGTACACTGTATACCCAACCATAACCACAAGGTAATATCCATAGCTTTGCCAGTACATTTTGCAATCACTGACACTGAGAGATTCTTCTACTTGAGTTACTCTTTACCAGGAATTTGAAAAAGACTCACCTGCATACAAAAGACACATTTAGAATAATATAAGTAGCAGCATAGTTCTGAAAGGGATGCACATCGAGAACTTATGCACTCACTTTTACGGGTTGGTTAGCTCGAACGAACTTCGGAGCAAAGAGAGTAATGCTGAGATCAGCAGGTGACCAACTGAAGTCGAGCACATTCTGAACCTTTCAAGACTTCTTATCAGTTATCAGTAAGGGTGAAAGTCTCTGCCTCATAAATAGAGATAATATTCTTTCCAAGCTTGGCAAAATACTTATCATATATTCCACCGCCTCATCTGAACAGTAAAAAATGAAAAAAGAAGTTACTGATCGTCATCTGTCAACCTTTCCCATGACTAGTTAAAGCATCACGATATCACAAAAGGATAAATCACCTAAAAACGGGCCATGAGACTCCAGATACACCCCCAGCTCCACCAGCAGCAAACTCATCAGCACTTCCCTTGAAGTCTCGCATTCAAGAAAACTCTCTAGTAGAGCATAAAAAATACACCATTTCAGTGATGCTTGATATCAAACAATATAAAAACAGTAAAATAAACCCAAATAGAGGCTGCTCACATGTGTATCGCGAGGATTGCTGGCAGTTATACGTGAACAACCAATTTTTCCCGGGAGAGTAATCAATGAGCTTAACCTGCTATCAACAATATCAATATTATTAAATGCAGAAAAGAAAAAAGAAAAAAAATGAAAATGATAACTTGAACAAAGATATAACCTGTGGATGGGCACATCGCTAAAGGCGATCAAAGGTGGATGCACCTCCCTACACAACAGCACTTTGTCAGTGAACAGTGGCTAAGTATGTCCCAAGTGGAGACCACTGAACAAAAATTCTTGGTCCAGTACTGCAAGTCAAAAGAACAAAAATTACTTACGAATGAAGTTACAAAGACCTTCCTACTACTGGAATAGCACGGTATTTTTTTCAAACTACGTAGAAAGAGATATTACAAGTAATGTGGAAAAGATTGTTATACTTACTTGATGCTGACGGCAATAAGCTGGAACAGGCCTGGGATCCATTCGAAAAGATTTCAGTAACAAGATGTGCGTGTACAACAACTGATAGCGTGCTTTTAATCAGTCAACCATTGTTGTAAGTTCTCCCTGTAACAAACATGCAGATATTTGAGTAAGGAAGGAATTACCAGCTAAAAAAAGTAACAGCTCAGAACTGGACCAATAGTATAACACTAAACACATTAGGGAACCAGCTCAAGCACACTAATTCACAACTACAAACAGTAATAGCTGGAAAAACGTATTCTACGTAACACAAAATGAAAATGAAAACGAAAATGAAAACCACTGTGTTGTGGGACTTGCTAAAATAAAGAAATTCAGGGTGGAAGAAGCTGTAAAATAAGGTTGGACTTATTACCCCATAACTAAAATAAATGAGGCTGGACTTATTACCCCATAACTACCAACACACAAAGAGACTGAATCCGTATACATAATCAGGTTTAAATTTACAATGATGAATACCAAACAAGTGTATTCCTCGGAGAGATTTATAGTCTCGACTCGACTGACTATGCATATCTGAAATTCAGCAGATATCTGTATAGCCATAATTCAAACTTCCTTTGAAATAAAATTAAAATTAAGATCAGATCCTAACAAGAGATACCCAGGGCGTATACGGGCTAATAGCCCATTCATTTCATGAAATTGTCAAAAGTCATTGAATGCAAATTTATGAGCTTTTGTCCAATTTGTAGCACCCGTGCGTCTGCTTCTTTCCTTGGCAAGCTCAGCAGCTTCCAATGAAAAAGTAAGTAAAAGCGACACTATACCAATACAATAATGCCAAAAAAACTTAGGCAAAAAGCCAAAAATTACTGAATGAATAGGTACATTACATTGACAACTTAATCTCAACTAAATCTAGTTCCCCAACTTGATAACTATCGGAAACACTTGATAATTGAACTAACAGAGGTCCCTATTTTTTTCATTTTCTTCTTTAGAGTAATAAATCAATCAAGATTGAGTAAGGAATTACCAACTGTAAAAAGCAACAAAGCAGAACTAGACCAATAGCACAACACCAAACACAATTCACAACTACAAACAGTAATAGCGGGAATATGTAACACAAAATAAAAACGAAAACCATAGTGTCGTCGGACTTGTTAAGTTAAAGAGATTCGGGGTGGAAGAAGCTGCAGAAGTTGGACTTATAATCTCCCATAACTACCGAATAACAAAGAGACTGGAACCTATACAAAATCAGGTTCAAATTTACAATAATGAATATCAACCAAGTGTGAATTACTCAAAGATTTATGGTCTCGACTCGACTGATTACGTATATCTGAAAATCAGCAGATATCTGTATAGCTAATCCAATAATCCTTTAAAATAAAATTCAAATTAAGAAACAGAACCTAAAAAGAGATAGCCTAAGCATATATGGCTTAATAACCCAATCATTTCAAGAATTTGTCAAATACGTTGACTGCAAATGGGGTTTGTCCAATTTATAGCAACATCTGTCCGCTCCTTTCGTTGGCAAGCTCAGCAGCTTCCAACGAAAAGTAAGTAAAAGCGACACTACACCTTCCATTTACAATACCAAAATTTAGGCCAAAATTACCAAATAAGTACATTGCATTGACAACTTAATCTCAACTAAAATCTAGTTCCCCCAACTTGATAACAACAGGGGACACTTTATAATTGAACTAACACAAGTCCCTTTTTCCATATTCTTCATCAAATTAATGAATCAACCAAGATTGAGTAAAAGAAAATACTTTTATTTGTTCAATCTATGTAACAATAACCTAGAGTTTTCAGGATCAACAGGTAACCAATCTGACTCTAAATAACACCAATCTACTGTAAAATCTTTCAAACATTAACTCCACAATATCACATTTCTCATGAGGAACAACTACTAGTCTGGAACAAGATTATCAGCAACAACAATTTACCAAAATTCTGATTTAACCAGTCTAAAACAATCAAAAATCATAAAAATCAAAGAAAAAGCAAATAAAACTAGGGTTAAATTAAAAAGAGGGATTCATTTACCTTGGAATAAATACCAAAATCTTCAAACTGAATCCAAATCTAAAATCATTAATGGAGTCAACACATACCCACTTCCCTTCCCCTAGTAGGGCAAGGGCAAACAACCCAACCAGAAATTCACTTTCTCTCTCAATTTCACTTTTTTATTAAAGTAAAAAAAAAAAAAAAGAGAATTTGTGTTTTTTTTGAAAAATAATTAATGGGGCAATAAATTGGTGGTGTGGTACCAGACCACCAGACCAGACTAGAGAGACTATGTGTGAATATGTGTGACCTATTTATAACCTGCTTGTGTCCCTCTCTCCCAATTTAATATTTTTACCCACTCCCAACCTCCAAAAATAACACCTCCTCCTCCTCAAGCACAGACTAGACTAAAAACTCTCTTTTGACCTCTCTACCCTCATCTTCCTCCTCCTC
The DNA here is from genome assembly GCF_003573695.1 of Papaver somniferum. Lineage (NCBI taxonomy): Eukaryota > Viridiplantae > Streptophyta > Magnoliopsida > Ranunculales > Papaveraceae > Papaver > Papaver somniferum. The sequence goes on from NC_039366.1 coordinate 9,204,729, forward strand.
TAAATCCAGTGAAGATCATCATCATCAGAGAAATCAGAAATGAGGTGTAAGAAACATATAACAGACCGGAGTAGTAGTGTCGGTGTCTGTGCATCGTGTCTCCGTGAAAGATTATTTGCTTTGGTTGAAGCTCAAGCTAGATCAGCAGCAGCTCTACAACAATCCGAAGAAGATCAACAACCACAACATCAACATCACCGGAAATCTGATCCGATACCGCCACCGTTAATCTTTCCACGGTCAGTTTCTCCTTATATATGTCGTCGTTCCGATGATTCGTCTTGGCATCAAAATCAATTAGATTCAAGATTTTACAGTACTCCTCAATTAGGTCCATCTTCAAACACTGTAAATACTACTAGTGTTACTCAGACGAAGAAGAAGAAACACACGAATAGATTCAGTATTTTATCGAATTTGTTCCGTTCTTCTACTCATAGATCGGTGGTTGCCGATGAACAACCACCACCGGAGCAACCAATTCCAATTCCAATTCCAGATCCTCCTAGCAGATTTGTTGAGAATTCAACGGTTTACAGGGCGTCAGTATCAACACCATCCCCAATTTCATCAACGTGGTACTCATCGTTAATCCGAAATCGCCGGAAAACAACACAAGAATCACCGTCTCGATCGACGATGACGACGAATAACAACTCCCACCACCATCGTCGTGGGCATCACAGAAACAAAGGATTATCACCGAATTGTACAGAAGAATTAGAACGAGATTTTGAAAACAACAATGGAGGAGTAATTGGAGATGAAGATATTAACAACATTGGTGGTTATTTATCAGAATCATCACCAGGATGGAGGAAACAGTCATCAACAACAGCAACACCAGGAAGACAAAGAAGAGGAGGTTCAAATTCAAAGAGTGGTGGTGGTGTTAGTAGTATGGCATTTTGTTTAAGTCCATTAGTTAGGGCAAGTCCAAAACGTCCATCAAGAAATCAAAAAGATGGATTTTCCGGTGAAATTAGGGCTGCTTCTTCTTCAATTCACCATAACAATAAACCTAATCTCTCAGCTGCTGCTTCATTTTGTGCTAATAGATCTAGAAAGCTTGCTAATTTTGGAAGATACAACAATTACAATCCTTAGAACTTACTTTGTTTCTTCATCATCATGACTGTTTTACCCTTGTATTTTTTCCATATTTACCCATTGTATTTTGTGAATTTGTGGTGATATTATTATTAAAGTAATTAGAATTATACACAAACAAAATATATATAAAAAACCCATTTAATAATGAATTCACTTCCTCTTTTTTTCTTTAATCTATGACGATGAGTGGGAGAAAGATTTTAAGTTCACGCGCTATTGTCTTTGTCTACATCACATAGAGGCGCGCCCTTGAGATTTATATCCAATTTATTGTGTTTGGTTTTTCTTATTTCTTTTTAAATTTGGTGCCAACGGGTTGATTCTGTTGTTGGATTAGTTGGTACACCGAAAGATTTCACCGACTATTTTCCCGGTAAGACTTATAAATAAATTCAGCTCTCCGGAGTCTGTCACTCTTTTATTTTATTTTTGAGTCCATCACCGATTTTTGAGTCCTTCTGAGTGATTAATCGACCCAGTTTCACCAATAAAATTAACCATTTCAGGATAATTATAACCTTCTGAACCTTAATTATCAAGCGATGAACCTTTTTCTAACGCAGCCAAGCTTCTAAATCCAAACAGACTTCGACAAGAGCTAGAGCTTAGTTCAGTATCACCTTCCCTTTGAAGGGCATCTGCTTCAGTTGAGGAACCTGCTAATCTAGACCGAAGCCTAAGAACTGATCCGACTTTTCTAACCTAAAGCACTTGACCCATAATTTTGTTTTGTTTGTTGGATTAGTTGGTACTCGTGAAATAAAATTATTTGGTTTTTTTATTTTATTTGTTCCATTGCATTATGACCCATTGTACCTTGTGCATATTATTGTTTTCGTATCATTTGTACGTTTGGTACTGTTCCGGTAAGGTTATGATATCCATCTTCTTCTACGAAAGAATCTACGATACTGTATTATTTTTGTCGTGTTTGTGTACAGTTATTTGGATTTTTATGTCAAATAATTTCTCATCTCCTAGGTAGGTTGTTGATGTACGAAAATGAAATGAGAAGTGCAGATATAAAGATTTGGATTGGAATACAGTGTCAGCTTTGGAAAGACGACCGTCTTTAATTCTGTTTCTTTCTGATACATGTCTATCTTTAGAGCCTTTTAGGGCGGCTCTGTAAGTTTTTGTCTGTGATTCTTTGAATAAGTGGTACTCAAGACAATGTCAATGAAAAATATATATTTATTTATTCTTCTTATGGAAAAAGTCTATTAAATGAACCTAATGGATGGTAGCCAACGATTTGTTTTTTTAACGGTTAGATTTGTTTTTTTATCCACTTTCATTTCATTTCTTTATGGACTCAAACCCAAACCCGTTACGCGATGTTTACAAACATATCCCTAGAATATTAGCTTGCAGTCCGATATTGTTTGGTTTGTATTCACGAAAGATATGCCTAAAATGTAAGATAACATGAGATAGAAGTGCGAAGGGATCCTCGTTCACACTTAAATGAGTTAAGAAAAGAAAACACAAAAAAACATCGTTATCTGATACTACATATATATGTATAAGTGGTCACATATAACATGATTTATATGCGCTGATAACAGCTCTATTAAGGATTGATATCAGTTCATATTAGGACAAAACGATTCTGGTGATCCTGACCATTGGATTGATGGTTGATATTAGCTCCTAATAGAGCTGGTATCAACCCATATAAATCATCACATATAAGGTCTCTCTTTGGTCGGCCCCGAAGATTTTTGTAGTTGACCATTATGTAAAAGGAAGTCGCATTTGACTTGAACTGGTTATATACCGGGAATCAAACTTTATTATATTATTCTTCATGTCCGTGGAGAAATCATAAGCAATGATTTTTGGTTTGAAATTACAAGTTTTATGTGGAGCACAGGAAGAAGAAGAAGAAAAAAGTTGAAAATAGATGGATGACGTATCATTATTATACCACCCACAAGGGTTTGAATTATGGGGTGATTTGAATATGTCATATTTATTCCCTCTTAAAAACATTTGAAGAAAAATCAATTCTTAGGTACAGTGAGTGATTAATGAGAAGTTTTATGGCCTCATGGTGCACCAAACATCTAACCGATAATATTAATATCTTTCAAGTTCAAAATTGTATGAACAAGAATAGTGAATGAAGTCAAATGTTCGACTCATGATCTTGACTATATCGGCAACCAACTTCTATGGTACCTTGAATTAGGTACTCCTAACAATTTAACTGATGGAACCCAATGAGGGACAACGGGTGGACTCGACGGTCAATCACGAATCCATAACCATCTTTTATTGCACATTGGAAATTTTGAATAGTATTTCGGAAATAATTTTCAATTGTAGAAAAATTCTGGAACATGGCCAAATTGGGGTATACCCGATTTTAAGTGGACTTTTTTTAAGGGATAAGGGGGAGTCCTAATGGGTAAAGTTACAAAACTACCCTTACCTTTTATAATTCGTATTACTCTAAAACAGTTTTCATTTTTTTCATTTCATCTTCTTTTCTTCTGCTTCTTCTCCTCCAACTCTACCTTACCGGCTCTTCCTCCCCCACCATTGAAAACTCGTCGATTAATTCGCTGTAATCGTCGATTCGAAAATTCCGATTAATCTTCAAACATGGATCCGTCGCGGCCTAGGGCTAGTCGTATGAAAGAAGCAAATAGAAAACGCAATGGATATAACCAAGGAATTGCAAAATTAGTTCAACAAAAGAGAAGAAAAAAATGGTTGAAGAAGAAGAAATCGAAGCCGCTCAAACCGAAGAATTGGCGCGATTGAGAAAGTAAGGGCCTACTTAAACTCACTCTAGAATTTCAATTTCATGTTTGCATGTCAAATTAGGTCATAAAAATCGAATTTGTGTATTTTCAGTTAATCAGCTGGCAAGGTGTTTGTTCCACGACCTTGCCGACTTTTCATGTTTAGGGTTAGTCGGCAAGCTCTTAGGTTCAAGATCTTGCCGGCTGTTTAGTATTTGTAACTGCTTTTACTGGTTCGACAAGTTATTCAACCTAGGAGCTTGCCGACGATAGTTTTTTTTTTCGTCGGTAGGTTATAATTTTTTACCTTGCCGGCTGTATTTCAAATTTTTGTGTCTCCCGATGCCTTAAAGTTATTTGAGTTGTTATGAGCCGGCAGGTTATTTGAATAAGACCATGTCGACTATAGTTTAGTCAGCATGTATTTTAGATATATACCCTTCCGACCATTGTTCCGCCGGCTTGATTATATTTGTCGACCCTGCCGACTATTGAATTTTTTTCTTCTTAATTTTGTTGTTCAGGTTGGCAAAGGGAAATAAGAAAAATGTTACTCCTCCTACAAGACCTCCTCTCTTTGGTGACAAACTCTTGACTGCAACACGTCGAGGGGCATTAGTTGATCCGGGAACGCTAAAGATCCGTGAACGGAATGATCCTCAACCACCACCGGAACCAAATGAAGACCAATCAATTCCATCTGGTAGAAGAGATGATGATGTTTGTAAGGACCCTCAAGCTCGTCATCGCTATTAGACTAGTCAAGAGACGTATTAGCCGCTAATAACTCGATTAGTTTAACACGGATGTTGATTAATATAAATTAATCTAACAGCGATTTAGATACGAAACCAGTATCGTTGAATAGATCTTGAAAAGTTACGTGTAATGGTCTACTCGAACGTTTCATTCGGATATCGGACGAAGAAGATATCATCAAATTCGCTTGAAGGGAAAAATAGTCTCTTTGACATTGGACCGACTGGGGCGGCCCTTATCCAGCTGAGTGGGTGTATAGCAAATCTATTTGGTCTTATCTAAAATTTGTGCGCATGAGAAAGCCATTTTCTCTTCTTATTTTTCTTTCTTCTTATTTCTTCTTGCTTTCTCTCTTTTCTCTGTTCTTCGTCTACGGTTCTTCTGTGAGAGAATTACGAGGTTGTGAAGTCTCTAATCTTAATAGAAACTCGAGGTGATGACTGATGTTGGTGGTGTTCTTATTCGTTGATCGTGAGAAGAAGGAGAGATGATGATTGTAGAGAAAACAGAAAAGTTAGGGTTTTTAAGATTGATTTGGGGATTAAGTGATATTGAAGATGAAATCAAGAATTTCATGATGGATTTTACGTGTTGCAGGTATGGGTGAGAAACTAGTGGATGAATTACAAGATTTAGTGAAGGTTTGAAGAACTGAAGTTAGGGTTTCATGGAAATCACTTAGAGAATTTGTAGAAGATGAAATAGATGTTTTGGATAGGAAATTTGATATGGGTATTGATCAATTGGGTGAGCCAGGGTTAAGAATGAAGATTAGTTCGAGATTAAAGAGAAGTTAGGATTTTGTAAGATTGTCCGGTGGAGTTTCAGAAGAAGAAATTGTTGATGATGTTGAGATTGATTGAACTCTGGAAGTATGGGAGAAGATGGAGGAGATGAAGTTGATGGTGGTGATTGATTTCAGGGTCAGAGATGATGATTCTAGGGTCCAATAAGGGTGATTTGGGGAAATAGAAAATCAGAGGATGATGATGCTTGGGGTAAGCCTTTCATTGTTTAAGTTTGGTATTTTGAGTTGAATTGTTAAGATCCATTCAGTTTATTTGTTTGTGTTTGTAACTGAGGTTGAAATGATTAGATAATAGAACTGTAAGTGTAGTTGGAAGTGGTGTTCATAGTAAAGGGGTTGTTGAGTTTGAAGTACCGTTGAGATTTAGGTGAATGAATCAGGTTATGTATGAATTGGTTTGGAAAGAAGTTTGGATAATGAATGGATTAGTTGTGGTCTGTAGCTATTAGACTTTGATTGTGCATTTAAGAAGGATAAGCATGGTTTGTGGAGAAAGTGTTTGGTAGTGGTGGTTTTGTATGTTGAGCTGATTTGAATTCTTGGGGTGGTATGTGTGTGGTTTGATCTGAGGTGAATATGGATCAGAATGGGTTTGTTCTAGTACAGCTGAGATATGGATAGTGAAGTGATGAAATAATACTGATGTAGAGTTTCAGTTGAAGTAAGTGGCATTGTAATGTTGAGATGATCTGAGTAAAGATTGGAACTGCTTTTGCAGTTAGTCTATTAACAACGATCGATTCAAAGGAGGAACTAGTGGATCGTGGATCTCGAGGTAGGCGTGGATTGTCATCAAAAGAGGTGGGAATACTTTAACTCTTTTGTAACCATTATTGTTTCTTTTACGAAAGTTTATGTTTACAAACTCATGCATTGCCCGTTTGTATATTCCATACATTGTTTACTTTGTATTATGATTGTTCTGTTAATTCTTTGAAACTTTCCACGATTCGGAAAGGACTTGTATTGTTTTGTTGTCAATACGAATTGTTATGGGAAATAAGGATTTCAACTTGTGGTATATAGGATTAGCTCCTTCGCATTTATACCTATTATATGTTTAATCAGTATGGAATTGGCATCAATATTACTAATCGGTGTGGAAGCGGGCATCAATATTATACATTGTTTGAACAAGGAGTTTGTCCATGTACCAGTTTGTTTATTTCAGTGACTCAGTCATTTTTTAATGTTCGCGGAAAACATTATTGTTTTCCAAAACTTTCCTTGATTACTTAAAAGTTAAATGTTATTCCTGCGGGGCACTCCTTTCAGGATGAGGTGCTCACCCATTCCCACTTTCAGTTTCAGAGACAAATCAGAGTTGCGCGACGAAAGCTTCGAGTAGTTGACTCCGTTAATTAGTTAGCTTCTGCTATGTTTATTATGTTGTATATTCTATTTGTAAAACCAAATGACTATTGTATATGTATCATTTGAGAGGAATTCTTATTTATATATTTCTGAGCGGGGTTAGTTTTTGGGTTAAGCTTTGTAACAGATTTCTTCATTGAATGTTAAGTAAATGTTTTAGATTCTTAGTGCCTCTTTATTTAGTTAATCTTTTGGATAGTCAGCTGCTAGCTTAGTGGGCGCTACAATGTTGAAAGAACTCCGACTGCTTGAGGAGGTAACAATGACGATGATGATGGTGATCAAAACATGCTACCTGTTGGAGGAGGTAATGATGATGATGATGATGGTAACGGAAATAAAGATAAGGATAGAGAAGATGCATGAAGTTGTTGAAGAGGAAGAAGAAGAAACTCAAGCTAATGATCAACAAACCCAAGTTGCAACTACAACTGAAACCAGAAAGAAGAAGACGAGGGTCATCACTAAACCAACTGATTCCCATATTATGTTTTCTGTTAGGTATAACTAAAGGTCGGCAAAGTTACAATCCGACTATTGGACCGCCGGCAATGTTAGAAAATTTATTGTCTGCCGACTTGTCATTAGCCAGCAAGGTAAGAAATATTTACATCCCAACTATAATATGGCCGGCAAGGTGAGAAATATTTATGTGCCGACTATAACATAGTCGGTAAGGTAGGAAATCAATAAAATTCCGACTAGTGATGCATAGAGTCGGCATGTTCTTCATCCGTAGACCTTGCCGGCCATAGGTAGTCGGCATGTTCTTCATTCATATACCTTGTCGGACATAGGTAGTCGGCATGTTCGTCATCCGTATACCTTGCCGACTATTCAAAAAAATCAAAATTGATTTTGATTGAACTCATGTGATAAAAGTTTTAATCTACTCCATTCATAATTTCAAAAGTTTTAATCTACTCAATTAATTTATCTGAACTCAATTAATTAACCTAATCAGATTTTTTAGCGTTAACTAAACAAGGATACATTAGCCATTTTGAAAATACATAGTTAAGGGGTGGCCTATTTTACTTCTAAATGTCTTGGGTTTTGTCTCATTAGGTATACCCCAATTAATCTGGGTATACTCCAATTTGGACAGGTTTAAGAATAACTAGAAGAAAATATGTTAATAACGCGTTTGGATACCAGAAGTAGAAGTACTTTTACCTCTCCTGAATCAAAAGTCAGAACTACAGATATTTTGCTTCACAAAAAGTCGATTTTTCTTTTGATCGTAGTAGTCATTCTGAAATTTTACACTCGAACTAACTTTTTGTTATTTGATTTTTAGAAATCAAAAAATTACTTTCAGATGTGTATACAAATACGTTATAATATTTTTGTTTTTGAATTCTGAGATTGAATCGTGCTTCGACAAAGCATGAGCCCAAAATGAAGAATTGATCATTTGCCAAGTACCACCAGTTGAATAGCCCTGTATATTATCTTCTCTTTTGTCTGTAGACTCTATACCACTTATATGATATAATAATAATCTAAAACTATCCATTTGATAGTGATCTTTTTCTCATCTTGTTTGCGTAATTGGAGGCACAAACATCTACTCCAATTACAACTTAATTAACAAAAGATTAGTTCAAAATCAGTGCATACTTACATAATAGAATATTAAAGGATATTTTGAAAAGGTCACAATCTTAGTCTCACATGATGTCTTGTAGGAAAATGATTATAAAGTAAGTAATAGTGGTAGTGGGTTTATAGGTGGTGTGCATTGCTCAATGACCAAAATGAGATAGTGTGTGTGATGGCTACTTTAATCATTGTTTTTGGTCAACTTGGGACCATTTTGAAACTTACACTGTATACACTAACTAGCTACACAATGGAATGTGCACATATGAAAACGAGAGAAAGAAAAAGTAGAAGAAAGTTTATAAAAAAATAAAATACAAAAGGCCTTTGTTTTTTTGTAAGTCAAAATGAAAAGAACAAAAAGAGGAGGAATGCATCCCGGCAGGCTTAAAAATGTGAACTGCGAGCACGCTGTGTCTAGCACCTAGGTAGAAGCAAAAGGAGTTGGAACTATGTGACTCTAGAGTTTAAAGTTGGGGCGCATGAGAATCACCACAGTACTATATATATATCTATATCCGCGGAAATAGGCCCAACAGGCCATCAATAAATATTGATTGTTAGAGGAAAAATAAAAACTTAAAGAACTAAACTAAACTGAACCGAACCGAACAGAATGAATCCCCTCCCATATCAGAACCCCAAGCAGTCACTCATATCCCTCCCAACTTAATCAACTTCCTCAATCTTAGGTCCTGCACCAGCACCACCCATTGAAGGGCCATCCTCATCCATGCCACCAAAGGCACCCATGTCAGCTCCAGCACCACCACCTTGATACATCTTAGCAATGATTGGGTTGCACAGACTCTCCAACTCTTTCATCTTATCATCAAATTCATCAGCCTCTGCAAGCTGGTTGGAGTCGAGCCACTGGATAGCAGCTTCAATGGCATCCTCAATCTTCTTCTTGTCAGCTGGATCCAACTTCCCAGCAATCTTCTCGTCCTTGATGGTGTTCCTCATATTGTAAGCATAATTCTCCAAACCATTTTTCGATTCAATTTTCTTCTTGTGTTCTTCATCCTCTGTCTTGTACCTCTCAGCCTCTTGCACCATCTTCTCAATTTCCTCCTTGGACAACCTTCCTTTATCATTTGTGATTGTAATTTTGTTCTTCTTCCCTGTAGTCTTATCCTCAGCAGATACATTCAGAATACCATTTGCATCAATGTCAAAGCAAACTGTGATCTGAGGAACACCACGGGGCGCAGGGGGAATTCCAGACAACTCGAACTTTCCAAGCAAGTTGTTATCCCTGGTCCTTGCCCTCTCGCCTTCAAACACCTGAATTAAGACTCCAGGCTGGTTGTCTGAGTAGGTAGAGAAAACTTGCTCCTTCTTGGTGGGAATAGTGGTGTTTCTTGGGATCAAAGTAGTCATAACCCCTCCAGCAGTCTCGAGCCCAAGGGAGAGAGGAGCAACATCCAACAGCAACAATGAAGACAAGTTCTCATTACCCTCACCAGCACCAGTCAAGATGGCAGCCTGCACAGCTGCTCCATAAGCCACGGCTTCATCAGGATTAATGCTCTTGCAGAGTTCTTTCCCATTAAAGAACTCCTGCAACAATTGCTGCACTTTGGGAATTCTAGTTGATCCACCAACCAGAACGACATCATGAACGCTGCTCTTGTCCATCTTAGCATCCCTCAAGCACTTCTCAACTGGCTCCATACACTTCCTGAATAGATCCATGTTCATCTCTTCGAATCTAGCACGAGTAAGGGAAGTGTAGAAATCAACACCCTCATAGAGAGAATCGACTTCAATTGTAGTCTGTGCAGTGGACGAAAGAGTCCTCTTTGCTCTCTCACAAGCTGTCCTCAACCTTCTTAGAGCCCTAGGATTTCCACTAATATCCTTCTTGTTCTTCCTCTTAAACTCTTGCACAAAGTGATTCACCATCCTGTTATCAAAATCCTCTCCTCCAAGATGAGTATCTCCAGCTGTTGCCTTCACTTCAAAAATACCCTCTTCAATAGTCAGTAAAGAAACATCAAATGTACCACCACCAAGATCGAAAATTAGGACATTCTTCTCCCTGGTGCTCGACGATTTCTTATCAAGACCATAAGCAATTGCAGCGGCTGTTGGTTCATTGATAATTCGTAGCACATTGAGACCAGCAATAACACCAGCATCCTTCGTGGCTTGACGCTGTGAATCATTGAAGTATGCAGGGACAGTAACAACAGCATTCTTCACAGAAGACCCAAGAAAAGCTTCTGCAATCTCGCGCATCTTGACAAGAACCATAGATGATATCTCTTCAGCAGAAAAGTGCTTCTCTTCGCCTTTGTAAGTTACAGAAATCATGGGCTTTTCACCTGCTCCAGCTGTAACCTTGTAAGGCCACAACTTCATGTCAGCTTGAACTGATGGATCAGAAATCTTTCGTCCGATCAAACGCTTGGCATCTGCAAATTGTCAGAAACATGAGTAACTCCGCACAAGACACTAACACAAACAACTACACATGAGTAATTCAGAATCAACAAAAACAAAACAAATTTGGTGGCGAACTAGCAACTAGTTGGATCGTTGAAACCCTAACTGACTCAACTAAGTCGACAAAAAATTGACTGAATCGAGTCGGACAAATCCTGAGATACTGTTGACAGTGTACTCAACTTCTTCCGGTCTGATTGAAAATACACAATGGTGACTCGTTCGATTTAACTCGTCAGAGTCAATCTATCTTGCTCTAAATCGACTGAGAATTAAACCAATTCATCGAACTAGATACATAATTCAGACATGCAATATTCCTTGACTCAGACCGAGTCAGACACCAAAACCCCCAATCTTACCAAAGACGGTGTTGACAGGGTTCATGGCAATATTCCTTGACCCTAACAATTTCGCAAATCGAATAGAAAAGGGAAATCAATCTTACCAAAGACGGTGTTGACAGGGTTCATGGCAACCTAATTCTTAGCAGCATCACCGATCAAACGTTCTGTATCAGTAAAAGCGACATAGGAAGGTGTTGTTCTATTCCCTTGATCATTAGCAATAATCTCAACTCTATCATGTTGCCATACTCCAACACATGAATAAGTTGTATCCAAATCTATACCAATGGCAGGTCCTTCACCTTTTCCAGCCATTCTTCCAAACTATTAACTTGCAGAAAGAAAAAATTTGCCAAGGAAAAAACAAATTGCTTAAAAGAGAATTTTGCAGAGCTTTGTTTTGAGAAATTCGAGAAGATTGTGAGGAGAAGAGAGGTGTTTTTGATTCTTTGTATATGGAACTGCAATTTTATTCGGGCGCTTTCTGGAATTCTCTGGTTAATTCTAGAAGTTTCTTTCTTCAGAGTGGTGGCCGTTGGGTTTTGTTTTGGTAAGAAGCGCCTGGAAGCATCCTGAAGTTTGGGACTAATTTGAGTTGGTTGAGGGTGTAGTGTGTATTGGGCTTGGGCTGGAATCAGATGTTAGGTCGTTTTTGTTGGATCTTTTTTTTTGTTGATTGCAAGCATGATTCACGTAAGATGTTGGATTGTTTGTTTATTATATTTGATTTTTGTTAAAGGGAGAGCAAAAACGGATTCGAAGAGTGCAAAAATCGTGGTTGATTCGTTAACTAGAGACAACTCGGTATATTTTCCTACTTTAGACTAAAAAATCCTTACTAAACTTAATCTCATTTTTATTATCGTCTTTTGATCAAAAAATAAAATAAAAAACCCTAACAAATCACTGTGTCTATAAGTATGTTGATTTCTTATGCAATTGTGGAGGACTTTTCGGGGTTTATCACGACATGGTAGTCTTACTTTGGAACAATAAAAAGATTCAAGAACAATATCTCGACAGAAGGGACGTTTTAACTGGAACTGTGAGATTAATCAGAGGATTGAGAGTTATAATTTTAATATACCTGTTAGCATATTATAAAAAAAAGATGTTTACCATTTAGAAACATTAGTGTTTATGATTAATAATCGTACAAGCATAGTCAAATTTGTTCCCGCCTATTATGTGCAGCTATGTCTGGATTTCAAACCCACGCCTCCATTACCATATGAATAACACAGATCATATGTGTAGCAGGGAGATATGGTACAAAGTCATTTCTTAATGAAAACTTGGGGGCTAATTTAATGTATAATATAACATAGATCACATTTCCCCCTTCTTACGAACCTGTTTGACAAAGTAGAGATTTTCTAATGTAAATTTTTTAGGGTTCATGATTGTCACAGAAGAAGAAGATAATATAGAGTTTCAGGTTTTTCTTATGACGAGTTTGAGTTTTTTGTGAAAACGTACGAGAAACTTGTGCGCCAGCAAGGGTAATTTAGACTAAGTCAGAAATAGTTATAGGATTGAGCCTAGTTTGCGAGTCAACCACGATTTTTGCACTCCTCGGATCCGTTTTTGCTCTTCCTTTAACAAAAATCTTTTTTTTTTTTTTACGTTTACTTCTGATTATACTTATTCAAAGGTATTTCCGATTCAAGTACTATCTGACTGGATCCAGTGACGGAAGCAGGATTGAAGATCTAGGTGGGATAAATCAAAAATATTAGCCTAAAAATCAAAACTTAGGGTGGACCGATATATTTTCCCGCAAAATTTTCCTTTGAAATAAATGAAAATTGGGTTGTATATAGAATTTTGGGGGTGGCTGGAGCAGCCCCAAGCCACCCCAATTCCGTCACTTATAAGATCTTATGATGCAATAATTGTTGGGTCTAATTCAAATGAGTTAGCAGCGCTAGTAAGAGACAAATTAAACTACATAATAATATTGAGCTTGTCAATATTGTATGGTATAACTAATGTCAAGTATGAAATTTATTTCCCTCGTTACATGTTGTAAACTATGGGATGTTACATTATGGATGTAGTAGTTCAGGGGATGAAAAATAAGTTCGATGTGGAGGATAAAATTTATAAATAAAGATGGTTGAGTAACTCTAATTAAAAGTTCTCTAGAGAGTTGCCTATATATTATATGTCAATTCTACAACTTCTTTTTTCCATAGAGAAAAAATAAATTATATTATGCGAAAGTTCTTATGGGAAGATCCTTAAGATAACAGAAAAATGAGTTAGATGTCAATTTGCGAGGGATCTAGGAATAAAAAATCTAAATGTATACAAGTCCTTAACGGGAAAGTGGCTGTATAGATATGCAAGAAAAAACCAATCTCTTTAGAGAAGTATAATATGTGATAAAAATATGGTGATCACATTTTTTTAGTGCATGCTAAAACCAAAATGATTATTCGCAAAAGCATACGGTAAACGATATTGCAGATAAGATATTATTTTCAACAATGTATTGAAGTGAAGTTGTTAAGTGATGCACAAACTAGATTTTGGCGTAATTGGTGGTTTCCATGGAAAACGTTGAAAGTGATATATCCAAGGTTGTTTAAGTTAAGCTTATAGTTGTAGCGTACGTGCTTGAGTTTTTTTAGATTTTCTTGGAGTCTGAGTTTTGTAAGAGTCTTGAATCCATATGAAATAGTTGATATGCTTGGAATGAGGAATGATCTACAATTAGTTACATGTTCAACATGTGTATGAAACTCTTAGTGAGGATCAAAATACGTGAGGTTATGCAGGAGTGGATATCCAACTCATTCCCTTTGCTTAAGCTTTCTCTTATGGACAGTCAAGATTCAAGCCAAAAATTATGGCTAAATGTCCATAGTCAAGAAAATGTTCAAAGGATAGCTTGAACACAATATGGAATCAACACTGTTTGGCGCTACTAAATTTAATTTTTGTGTCAAATCATTTGGCCCTTAAAATCTGAGTCATTAGATTTTATGTTAAAAGTTAAAATCTAACGGTTATGTTATTTATGCCATATCATTGGGCGCTTATATTATTAACCATTTTAAAATCTAATGACTTAAATCTTTTGTGCCAAACCATTTGGTGCTTGGTGGTAAATCATACGGTGATGTTGATTCAAATTAACGTGTCCAATATTGAATGTTGAATATTGACTGATGATAAAAGAAAGCCTTAGGGGGCTCTACCTAAATTAGTCCGCTCTACATTATTTAGTCCCTAATTAAAATTATGTTGAGAAACAGGGGTGTTAATGTAGTCAACACTGTGATACCCTGCACTTTTTCTTGGGTTTAACTAAACCCATTAGTTAAATACTAAGTAATTACATTACCTTAACTTTACAACATGTTTGGTTCAAGGAATTGAATTCTTGGTAATCCAATTCTGGAGAAATATGGTCAATTCCTTGAAGCAAACAACACAAATCAACTCTATGTAATTAAGAAATTTGATTTCAAGGAATCTGATTCTCTCCGAAATAATATATTTCCATTACATTAGTATAATAGTGCAATAGAATTGGATTCCTTGGTAACAAAAAAAAATTAATTGAATTACCTCAACCAAACGCATATTTTATGGAGTTGAATTCAATTCCAAGAATGAGATTACCCCATAATTGAATTCTTAGGAATCCAATTCTTCCAACCAAACGAGCTGTTAATACTCAATGTCTTTAATACTTTTAGTTTTTTCCAATAATACCCAAATTGGAAGACCGTCGGCGAAGATGGTTGGTATCTTATTACACGGACATTAGAGTAAGGTTCTCGTAATAAAACGATGACGCATTCGTACTTTTCTCCTTCTAACCCTATAATTAATTCTATCCTTCTTCAATAATTTCTAACCCTATCAATCCAATTTGTATTTGTATATCCAATTGTAGTGATGCTCACTACAAGTGGTATTAGAGCAGTCGATTTTGCGGCTGCAAACATGAGAACCCTAACAGAAAGTGAAGGACTATATATTCGAGTTGAATTATTAGAATTAGATCTAGATGAGATATCAAGAGTGTTGGGTGATTGAAAACTAAACTATCTTCTGAGTTTCTAGCAAGATGAAAGGATTATTTAGCTACATAAGTAATGAACCTTCTATTATTGAAGCGCTGGATGAGTGAATCTGTTGATCAAAACGAGAAATCTAAGTCGACATAAAGCTTTGAATTAGTTGGATCGGTACTGAAGGGAGCGACGCTGATTAAGAAAGTACTCGATGAGAAACTTGAAAAAGCTCATGTTGATTTAAATTCAACTAGTAATTTCACTCAACAATCTTCAAATCCACCAGTACCAGACGTGTCAGATGAGTTTTCGGTTCTTTTCCAACAACAAATGGTTCTCATATATCTGATAAATCGAAGATGACCGAGGATGAAATTGTTGTGCAATCGAAATCAATTTCACTTGGTTCAGCTGATTTGAGTTCAGTAAGAGAATTATTTCCAAATTTATCAACTCCTAGTCTAGCATGATAAAGGTAATTGTCGATCTAAACCAAGAATTGGTTTATCTGGTGTCGATGGGTCTGATGATGTTGATAAGATTCTGAAATACAATGCGACTGTAAAGACCTTTAAGCTCGTCAACGCTATTAGACCGGTCAAGAGTCGATCAAGAGATGATTTAGCCGAAAATGATTCATTTAGCTAATATAGATTTTAATTAATATAAATTAATCTAACAACGAACTAGATACAAAACTAGTACAGCTGGATAGATCTCGAAAAGTTATGTGGAATGGACTACTCGAACGTGTAGTTCGGATTAGAGCTGGCAAACAAGTCGAAAGCCGTGGATAAACCCGTACCCGACCCGTAAAAATCCTAACCCGGCTTGGCTGGGTTATAAACAAGCCGGGCGCGGGTTGGAAAAATAGCGGCTTGTGAGAAAACGGGTTAGCCCGTCCCGGCCCGTAAACCCGCGGGTTAAACCGGTAACCCGTCTACAGTAATAATTTGTAATTAATTTCCACCGTTAGATTATATAGGATTGATCTCATTCGTTCTTTTAGGATTTAAAACCCAAAAAACCCTAGAGAAGGTGTCATTTTCTCCTCATATTTTCTTTCTTCTCCACTGTCTCTCTCTTTCACAGACTCACAGATTAAACTAACGTCTTCCATTCTCTTTTTTAACAAGAACGATCCAATTATTAGTGTATGATTGGGTCAAAATCATCTCCAGAAAGTTAAACAATAGATTCTATTTTGTACAAATCTCAGATCTGTTTTAGGTCGGCTTCTTCTTTGAAGGTGAATAATAAACCAAACCCATAATTCTCTTTACATCTTCTCGATAAATTTGTTTTTGCTTTTTGTTTATTCAATTTGTTTGTTGCGGAGGTTTTAATTGTTTTTGATGATTTTCAGGTTCAGTTGGATTTCTCCCAAATTTACAGGTGAACCAACTGTAAATCTCCATCACTTTTATGATCTCAATTTGGGGTTTGTAAAATCTTTATCTAAGGTTATTCAAAGTACCATGTATGCAAAAAGAAGAAAAACCCCTTGTTTAATTCATGATCATCTAAGGGTGTTCAAGTTTCCTGTATTTGTAATGGTGGTTAGGGTTTGTGTTGATTTCTAATTTGGGGGTTTCTGTGATTTCTAATTACACCACAAATTCATTTTCTATTTGGGTTTTTTATTTTGTGTTGATTATGATTTTTTTTTTACCTTTTGGCTACCTGATTGATTTATTTCTCATTTTTTAGGAACGTGGCTTCTCCGGGTCCTTATGGGTGTTGTGTGGTTCTGGAAAGAAATGGGAGCTATGACATTTGAGGTGTTTAATGATGTATAAATGGTCTTACAGTCTTACTGATGCTGCTATGAGTCTGAGTTTGAGCAGAGAACACAAATGTGTATGAAATTCTTGCTGCGATTGAAGATATAATCTGTACTCATTTTAGATTAATCTTGTCTTCCATTGTTGTCTTCTGTTAAAATTAAGTTTTAATTTCGATTAGATGAATGATTAGATGTTGCAAAAAGATATAATATATACTCATTTTATTTTCAATTTAAATTAAGCTTTAATTTTGTTTTTAATTAAACAAGCCGGGTAAATCCGTGAACCTGCAAGCTTTACCCGTTACGGGTGCGGGTTGAAAAAATGACCACCCGTGAAGAACATCTACCCGCAGGTTTTGGCTCGTGTTAACCCGAACCCGTGTAACCCGTAACAAGCCAGTCCTAGCCCGCCCGTTTGCCAGCTCTAGTTCGGATATTGGACGAAGAAGAAATCTTCAGATTAGCATGAAGGGAAAAATAATCTATTTGAAGCCCAACCGACTTGGCTGCCCGTATCAATTTTCTGGGTGCTTTTGCAAGTTTTGGCCGGCCTTATCTTCACCAAAACCCGATCGCAGAATTCATTCGTCTTCCATCTTCTTATTTCTTCTTATCATTTTCTTTCTTCTTCTTCTTCTTCTTCTTCTTCTTCTTCTTCTTCTATCTGTAGATGAATTGAGATATCGAGATGGTGGTTCTGGAAGTTAGAGATGAGGTAAAAGACCATAGAATGGTTGATGACGATGTTGTTAACTCAAGAGATCGAATCTGAACAAGAAGAAAAGGTATTATAGGGAATTTGAATTAGGGTTTTAAGACTAGACTTTGAGTTGTTGCAATTTAAGATGCAAATCGAGTGGTTGGCAGATGAAGAATGATTGGGTTGAGGTTCAATTGAAATTCTAAAACTGTCTTGGAGTTGAAACAAAGAATTAGGGTTTGTCATAAGATTGTTTAAAATTCGATTAGAGATGAATAAGATGAAATTAGAGATGGGTTTTATATCAATTAGGGTTTGAAGTTGAAGAATAGCTTGAAATTGGTAGTTAGGGTTTGGATATGTTTAAATGAAGATTTGGGATTTGAATTGGGATTAATTGAGAACCATTGATGGGTTGAAGTCTTTGGGCATGGATTGAGTTGCGTTAATGAGTTCTGAGCAGTCTTGAATGTCTTGGTGAATTAACAATCAAAGTGAGAAGCAGTATATGATTCAGATGTTTGAAGAAAGTTATCTTGAGGTAATTGATTATTCTCAGTGAATCTACTTTAGTTATTTACTTCAGTTTTGAGTTTATGAAGTTGTTCATGATATTAGAATTGAAATGAGTTTACTGAGGAGAGTGGAATTGAAGGGTGTTAACTGAATTTGGGGTGAATGAGTTTACCTGAGATGCAGTGTTGAATGTTGCTCAGGAATTTGATTACAGGTGCAAGTAGAATAAGATGGTGGGGATTTAGGTTAGAGTTATGATGAGATGTTATTGTAGAGAGAATGAATATTACAGGTGGTGATGGAGATGTCTGGGTTGTTGGTGTTTATGATATAGATGGTTGCACTGAGGTACAAGTTGTAGTGGTGATGTTAAAGTTGAATTGGAATTTGATGAACAGGAAAGAAATAATGAAAGTATGCCTATGAAGTTGTAGTTGCTGGAGTTTTGGTTGTGCAGGCGAAATAAAAGTGGATATGAGAGTTTGGTGGTAACGGATATGCAGTGTAGTTTGAGATGGAGTTGAAATCAGTATAAAATGGAGTTGTGGTTATTGATCTGGTGGTGATGAAGTTGGTTGTTATAACATGAAATAGTTGTAAAGAAGAGAAGCTTGGGTTATGTCAGTGGATGAATGAGATTAGCTTTGTTGTGTCAGTTTGATGGTGTTGTTTAGAGTTGGAGTTGTAATTGGTGTTTGCTGTGAAAGCTTGGAACTGCAATTGCAGGTAGGCATAGTTTGTAATTGTAAATGAGATTTGAAATTATTTGAATGATTTACCTAATGCATTGTTAGATTGAAATTGATCTTGAGTTAGGTTGTAGAGTTAGAGTTGTAGTTGTGCAGGAAGAACCCTTGGCTTGTCTCACTGAGCTTATTCAGTCTAATTCAGTTTTGTTTAGCTGACTTAGTTAATCTGACTGAGTCGAGTTGACCCTGTTAGCCTGAGTTGAATCTGTTTGACTCAGTGAACCTTGGAATCTGTTGACCATACTCGACCTGACCTTGACTTGACCTTGGACTTTGACTAACGACTGACTGTTAGTAGACCTGTGACTGTTAGTGACTGTTTGTTGACCTAATGGACCATGTCTTAGATTAATGGGTCGGATTATTGGACTCGGGTTTAGGCATAGTTTTCATGCTTTGATTGTCTCGGACCCCTTATAGTCTGAATCGACCTTTGGTTTCTTCTACAAAGTTGTAGATATTCACAAGACTTATTTAGTGGACTAGAGAAACAACTTAATTGAATTATTAAACCTTTAGATATGCAAGATATGGATAATGAAGATGTGTAGAACCATAAATGGGCTTAGAAACATCAGATAGACTTCTATAATTCTTGTGTGAACCATTTTGGCTAGATTCTTAGAATTCTTGTGTGATTAACAGTTAGTCTTTATTAACAACGATCGATTCAAAGGATGAACCAGTGGATCGTGGATCTCAAGGTAGGCGTGGCTTGTCATCAAAAGAGGTGGGAATACATTTAACTCTTTTGTGATTATTGTTGTTTTCTTTAACCAAAGTTTATGTTTAACAAGCTCATGCATTATATGCATTGTTTATTTTAAATTCTAAAAGTTCTTTTATTTCTTTCAATCTTTCCATTGTTTGGAAAGAAATTGTAATGCTTTGTTTGTCTTAATAAATTGTTTGGGAAATGAGAATTTCCATCTGTGGTATATAGGATGTGTTCCTTCACCCCTTCTTTATATTTACGAGAGAATTATTAGGCGTGGAACGGGAGTGCATTATTACCATATTAGGCGTGGAATGGGCGTCAATATTAGTGAAGGAATTTGTCCGTATACATGATTGTTTATTTCAGTGTGTTGGTCGTCTTTCAGTATTGGGGAAAACATGTAATGTTTTCCAAACTATTTCAGTGATTACTTGAAAGTTAGATGTTATTCCTACTGGGCACTCTGTGCTCACTCTTTTCCACATTCAGTTTCAGAGACAGATCAGAGTTGCGCAGCGAAAGCTTCGAGGCGTTTAGATTACTTCGACTATGTTTATTATGTTGTATATTCTATTTGCAACATGACTGTTGTATATGTATCATTTGAGAGAAGTTTTTTTTATAAATATTTCAGAGTGGGGCTAGTTTTTGGGGTTAAGTTCTGTAGCAGATTTCTTATTGAATGCTTAAGTATATGATTTGGATTCTTAGTGCCTATGTATTTAGTTAATCTCTTGGATTAGTCAGCTGCTAGTTTTGGGGGCGCTTCAGCGACCTCAATGTTTCTACCCTACCAAGAGGGTAAATCCTTCAATTCTGATAATAAATCTTATGATGACGATGTGGGTTTTCAAGTTAGAAGGGTTGTAATTGATGAGGTCAAGGATTTTAGCTCGTTGAATGAGTTCAATAGAAATGTTTCTACTCCTCTAGTGATGGATGAAGGTAAATACATATCAAAACCTAAAATTCAATTCTCCGGCATTGATATAGCTAGTCCTGCAGATAAAATTTTGTCTACATACGGAAAATTTAGAGGTCAATTTAATTTCTATTCAGTTTGATTTATAAGGGAAGACGGAAACATGTTTTCTGGATTATCAAGAGGGAAAGCCCTTCTTTGCATGGCCAGGATTGATTAATGATGCTTGTCTTCAATTTGAAAAGGTAGAATATATGAAGAATTTCCATAGAATGGTGTCCTTCTCAACAGTGGAGATTTCTTATGAAAAAATTCAAGGTCGTGGGTTCTTGTTTGTTACTAACAACAAACTACTCATGAGGAGAAGTTTTCGTTTTAATTTCCTGGTTGGGTCATTCGAAAATATACAGTCCACCATTTGTGAACACACTGATCACGAAGGTATCAGAATGCTCACAACCAATCATCATAATATAGAATAATTTGTGATGATGATATCTTAGTGTTGATTCCTTAGCTCAAAACCTTCGGGTTTATCACAGCCTCATCCAACAACTCCATGCAGGGTGTTTGCGCACGGGATATAGATAAACACAAAGAAAACAAAACGTACAAGTAAAGATCCACGGGGTTAGACAGATATAAAGTGTTGAAATGTAAACAAGACCGAGGTTTACGTGGTTCAGCACTAAGGCCTACGTCCACGGGGTTTGTTGTTTCACTATGTTCTTCACGGTTACAAGAGTAGTCGAATGACTTTTCGGTTTACATGTATTTTCCCTTCTAAAGGATTAACTTACACTCGTAACCTTTCTCTCTCCTTTCCTTCCTGTTTTTCTCCGATCCCCCTTCCTCTTGGTGGAGAAGGGGTATTTATAGGGTTAGAGTGTGGGACCCATCTCTGAAGGCCGTTGGAACCTTATCTTCTAGTGTCTTGTGTCCATCACGCAGAGGTCTGCGTTTGCCACTTGATCACGCAGAGACATCCTCGCTCGTCCACGGGTTGATCGACACGTATACTGCTCAGAGTGTTTAATGAGGGTGGTTGAGATGCCTGCTCGTGTCAGACAAGTGTCTTCTGCCCCTGTCACGTCCGTGTCAGCTAACTTTCTCTCCACCGTTGATCTTAGCTTCTTTTGGGATGAGATAAAGTAACTCCTTGGGGTTTATTTGGTGTTCCGTAGTGCATCGTATTTTGATGTTGGCCTGCATGCTTTCCACGTATTTTTCTATATACACGTGTCTGATGGTGAGATATATGTATACACAATTTGCCCCTTTTCTTCGGGCTTGAATGTTTAATGGGTGCATTGAAGAAAACAGTCGTTGCATATTCTTCTATCTCTCCTAATAACTTTTCCTAGATACTTGGGCACGTCTTTTATTTGTGCATTAACTGCTCATGTAACGGGCACGTTTCCCATTCCTCCATTAATTTCCTTCTCTTTCTTTCGGGTATATTAAGGAGAGAAAGAAAATTAATTTCATTCTTCCTAAACATTCTCTCGATTTTATTCTTCGTTCTTCAGCCTTAAATTCTCTGTCAGTCTTCATTCTTCAGCCCTTAAATTCCAGTCTTCATTCTTCAGCCCTTAAATTCTGTCAGTCTTCATTCTTCAGCCCTTAAATTCTCTGTCAGTCTTCATCTTCAGCCCTTAAATTCTTTCCACTGAGCATTAATCACGCTTGCCTCCTCTTTATTTCTGATTTGTTCTTTCTGCTGCTGTTTTTGCTGGTAAGTTTTTCTTTTCTTTGTTTCCATGGTTTTACGCTATGTTGATTTGTAAATTTTCTGCTACTGTTGTTCCTTGTTTGTGATGAAGAACTTCTTTCAATGCTTGCATGCTAGTTTGCCCCTGTTCTTCGTCTTAAATCAAGGAGGCCATTGTTAGGGTAGGGATTTTATGGAATTTCGATGTATGCTAATTTTAGGGTTTCTGCGTTATCGTGTGTGGATTTCTATTTATGTGGTTTTTTGATCGTTGGTAATGTCCTGAGTTTGTTTTTGACTTGTTTATGATTAATCTTTTCGCAGCCATGTCTGACCGTCCGCGGCTTCCTTATCAGACTCCTGGTTCTGGTCTATCGAGATCTCCTCCGCGTAGAGAGTCTCAAGATGATGTTCGTAGAAGTCGAGTTTCTTCTGGGGCGAAGGCCTCATCTTCTAGGGAAGAGGTTCCTTTGACAAATCTTCTGGGGCTCGAAAAGTCTTTGATCGCGCGGTGTCTCGTCCTCGTGATGATTAGGAGTACGCAGCACCGACTCGTGCTGTCGCTTTTGATGTTCCTCCCTACGTTCTGTAGTGCCCGAGCTCTGCCGCCCCCTCCTACAACTTCTTTTAAAGGGAAGATACAAAGGTGGTGTTCCGAGGGCTGAATCTTCAAAAATCCTTCTTTGAAGAGAAAGGCTTCCGAGCGTTCATTGGTTCATCCGGTCCCGCCGAGGAGGATGAGGCTGCCCCATTGATACGCAGCGTTTCGGTCAGCAAGAAAAAAGTAACGTTCAAGCATATTGATCTCGAGATTTTCAAGGAAAAGCATGAGCTTCAAGCCTTCGAGTTCGTTTCTATGCCCCTGAGGATGATATTACTTATGAGCTTATCTCAAAGTATGAGTTCGATGAATTTCATTTGTTGACCACGGTTGGTGCGTTCGAAGCTGGTCTTATGCTGCCGTTGTACAAGTCAGGTGATTCCTTCTACTATGATGTGCTTGCTAGTCGTGAAGGCTCTTCCACCAATACTCACAGCCGTTCTGTATCGCAACTATCGGGGAATTATCTCCGCGCCCTGAAGGAATGCTATCTGCGGAGTAAGGGGGAGACGACAATGACTTGTTACGTTCCCAATCCCGCGGAGAAGGAATGGTATACTCCTGAGAATTTCAATAACTCCTTCGGTGATTACGTCAACAGTAGGAACCGTAAGCCGTGGAGTGTCAGCCTCCGGAATCTCGCTGCTCCTCGGGGCGAAATTCGTTTGTTAAATGAGGTCAGCGATGCCAAGCTGAAGTATGTTCCCGGCACGGAGGGGTCTAGTCAGCGGAAACTTTTCCCGGCCCGCGAGAGGATCAAGCGCGACCATGACTACGAGTGGCACGCTACCGTTATCGAAGTGGTTGGTCCATGGGCGTACGGTTGGATCCTGGTCCCCGCGGTTGGCGTCCTACTGAGAGTAGCAAGCCGCGTGAATCTCCTCCTGCTCGTTATGGAGATTTCTGTCCCTGGCGTTTAAACTTCGCAGGTATGAATTTTCCTTATGCCCTTGACGTTGTGAGGGAGACGAGGAGGAAGGTTCTGGTGCTATACTTCCACCGAGGAGTGCCTCGACTGCTCAGGTACGCGGATTCTAGCTGCGCTTCTCTTCTTTAGAAATTCAACTGTTCGGGAAAAATAATTCTTTGGTTTTCAGGTGTCGAAGAAGAAAAAGATTAAGCCGAAGCAGTCTTCTACCATTGTGATGGGTGAGGCTGAGGCCCATGAAGAAGTTACAAGTCCGGTGAACGAAGAGTTTGCTGAGGATGAGGAGATTACAGATGGGGAGGAACGTACTGGTACTTCCCCTATCAATGTCGAAGAAGAGGTCTGGTGGTCAAGATGGTGATGAAGGGAAAAAACACGCGTGTTATTGGTGATATTTCTGTCCCTGTTGGGATGCCACGGATACTCTCCCCACCCTTTCTCAAGAGTTTTCTTTTGATCGGCTGTATTCTACAGGGGAGTTTATGGATGATGCCCTCGATTTTCCTGAGGACTTCTCTCTACTGTCCCCCAATGATGATTGGGATGTCCTCGGGGGTGCTAGTAACGGAGACGCTGCTGTTCAAGATGGTGGCGCGGAGGAGCATGGTGCGCATGTGGTGCCGACATTTGTGCTGATGGGGCCGTGTCAGAAAAGGGGAAGTCGGTGATTGATTCGCCTGCTGCGGATCTCCCTCATTCGCCGACATCTGAGGGTGAGGACGCCATAATGGATTGGCTCAAGGAAAAGAATCTGCTATTTGTCCCTCATCCCCCCCTGTTGTTGCTGGTGAAAAGGATTCTGATGCGTATACCCGTCGTATGATGGAAATGTCTTCCAAGGCGGGGTGTCTGAGGCCTGGGGAAGAAATTTGAGTGTTCCCGAAGCTACCCTTGTGTCGGAGCCTCCTACTTCCGTTGCAGATATGATGGCCATAGCCGACGGGTATCAATATGGCTTTCCTCAGCAGCGTGTCTTGGAGGTAAATTTTCGTACGTACTTCTACGTGACGATCCAATTCTTCGGTGAAATAATGTTTTTCGTCTTGATGTGTAGATGATGAGGAGTGAGCATTGTAACCACGTGCTGTATCAGTTCTTCAAAGCGAAATCTCTGAAGCTCGAGGCTAAGCTTCGTCACAGAGAAAAGGAATTATCTGCGGCTGAGGTGGAAATAGAAGAGCTGAAGAAAAGCCTCAAGGAGAAAGAAAAGCTGGGTGAAGCGGAGGCCAGTCTTCGTTCAGAGCTTGTTGCTGTTCGCGCTGAGTTAGAGCAAACTCGCGGCCAAGTTTCAGCTTTCACAGGTTTGGTTCTTTTTTTCTCTTTTTCCCTCGCAGTGTGTCGTCATTCCTCTATTTCTTAGTTGTTCTGTCTGAGTCTCCCCACCCTATCTCCAGTGGGTGGTGTCCCCGAGCTGATATGGCTTCGAAACGAAAGGGCACGGCAGAAATCTCGTATTAAAGAACTTGTTCAGAAAATTAAAAGTGAAGCCAAGAAATGGGATGCTCGGGCTGAGGTATGGCGCGCAAGGCATGTTCAGATGGTCGACATGCAAAATCTGTATAACCATGACCGTGCTTTATTTAATGGTACGCTGCTGTGGACACGTGATAGTCTGCGGGAATCCCGTGAGCGTACTTCTTTGTTGGAGTCTAGGATACAACTTCTGGAAGAGGAATTACAAAAGGCTCGATCCCTCCCTTTTCCAGGAGTTGAGGATAGTGCGCGGTGTCTTATCAGAGAAAGGGACAATGCCCGTGCCGAAGCCAATGCTCTAAGCAAGGCCCTTGCCGCGTCCCGCGTTGAAGTAGCTCGTCAGGCTGAGTCTGAGAGGAATCTTGAAGTGTGTATGTACAGATTGAGCAAGGGGGTATCAGAGATAAAAAAGAAGTCGACCACCTTCGTCACATGGATTCGATGAAGCAGGTAGAATTAGATGCCAGTCAATTTACTCTCACCAACCTTCAACTAGATTATAAGAAATTATCCGCGGAATATGATCATCTTGATGAAGCGCGAGATGCGGTTGTTAATGAGTATGAAGAAGCTTCGGCTTGTGTCGAAGGTATAACCCTATTCCATCGAGTGTGATTGTGTTTTTCTGTGCTAACTCCCTGGTGTTGTCTTTTTCAGAACTCGAGGGACAACTTCGCGTTGCAAATGAAAAACTTGAAAAGGCTCAATCTTCCTTAGCGCAGCAGGAAGAACAGACTAAGCATTTTAAGAGTTTGGCGGCATCCCGCGAAGAGGCCGTCGGTGCTGCTTCTAAAGAAGTGAGTCGTCTGTCTTCATTGTTATCCCAAGCCCAACACGGACGACAGTTATTAAGCACAAGGCTCGGTGTCAATTGGCTGAGGAGACGAACAAGATGCTAGAGAAGATAGAACTTGGCCTAAAGAACGAGCATGGTCTTGTGAAGAATTATCCGCGTCGTCCAGTTCCTGCTGCCTTGCCTGGCTCCTCGGGACCCTCATCTGGTGGGAGCGTCCCTTCAAGTCTTCGGAACGATCCTGCTGATGGGGCGGCATCATCTAGGTAGAGACCGCTGCATTTTGTAGAGACCGCAGCGTCATTATCCTTCCACTTTTTGTAATCATGTAAAAAGAATATTTTTTGCTAGTATCATGTAAAAGGAATATTTTTTGATGTGTACTCTTCCTTGAATTGGCCTTCACTTTTTGTAATCGTCCTTATGAAATGGATCCTTTTCTTGATATACCTGCAATGTTGGTTTGTTTTTATTTTAAGCATTGTGATGAAAGACTCTAAAAATAAAAAAGGATTTTAAGTGTTTGGGTGCGATCCCGAAGGGAGGTACCTTCGTGATCGGCTTGAGACCTGTCTCCCCGCTGGCGAACCCTTGGCCAGAGGATTCCCAGACGGTGGGGGCCGAGGCAACGTTCTAGGATATGGGGTTAAAAAATTTACATACACCCATTCCGTCGACCCGTTGCCTTAAGATTGGTTGGGTATCTCTTTCTGCTGGGTGCCTTCCCCCTGGTCTTACACTTATGGACACTGACGGGGGAGCCCTGAGAGATTGTAGATTAACTACTTTCCCCAATATTGTCGATAGGTTTAGTGGATACATAGAAAGCTTGTTTGATTGATAGGTTGAGGCCTGCAATTCCTCGTCCAGAGATAGAAACATGTAGAGTGGTCACACTCCCTTCTTCTTCTGGTACCCTTCACGCAGTTGCAAGGCTGCGTTGCCTATGGGAAGTATGGTTTGAGCCACTTAGCATTCCAAGGATGTCGGAGGACTTCGCCTTTCAGATTACGAAGGTAGTAGGAACCGCTTCCCGCAATATCATGTATTATAAAAGGTCCTCCCCACGTAGGTGCTAACTTTCCCCATCTCTTCTCTCGTTGATACTGTGGGATTGTTCTTAACACATACTGCCCTTCTACAAAATTCCGGAGCTTTACCTTTTTGTTGTACTCCCTTGCAAGTCTTCGTTGGTAATTTTCCATCTTCTGCAATGCTGCTTCCCTTCTTTCTTCTAGGTCGTCCAATCTCTCTAACATCATGTCTGTTGTGAGATTTTTATCCCACGCTTCGGTCTTTGTGGTTGGCATGAGTATCTCTGTAGGGATGACTGCTTCAGCTCCATAAGTGAGAAGAAACGAGGATTCCCCCGTGGCGGATCTTCGCGTTGTCCTGTATGCCCATAACACATTGTGCAGCTGTTCACACCATCTCCCTTTATGCTCGTCTAATTGTTTTTTGAGTATAAGGGCGAGGGTCTTATTGGTAGCTTCCGCTTGCCCGTTGCTTTGAGGGTATATGGGGGTGGATTTGTTCTTTCTTATCTTGAAAGTATCGAAGAGCATGTCTATATTTTTCCCCTGTAATTGTTTACCATTATCAGATACAATTTCAGCGGGTATACCGAATCTGCAAATGATGTTCTGGAATATGAAAGTAAACACATCCACATCTCTGATCCTGGCCAAGGCCTTAGCCTCCACCCATTTACTGAAGTAGTCCGTGGCTACTATCAAAAATCGTCTTTTCCCTGATCCTTCGATGAAAGGCCCGACGATGTCTACGCCCCATTTTGCAAATGGCCACGGGCTATCGACGGAGTTTAACATTGTTTCCGGCGCGTGGATCTTTTTGGCGAAGAGCTGACATTCTTCACACCGTCGGGACATCCTCGCGGCATCCTGTATCATTGTCGGCCAGTAATATCCTTGCGTTTTTGCTTTGTCAGCTAGTGATCTCATGCCGCTATGATTCCCCGCGTCACCATAATGGATATCATTTAGAATTCGATGCCCCTCTTTCCGGGACAAGCAACGTAGTAATGGTCCGAGGAAGGATTTCTTGTACAGGACCCCATCCCGAAGATCATATCTTCCTACTTTGGAGAGTATCTTCCTAGCTTGTTTCTGATCCACAGGTAAGCTTCCTTTTTCGAGAAAGGCATGGATCATCACTCTCCAGTCATCTTCGTTGCTGAAGTCTTCGTCTTGATTTGCTCTTGACAGGATATCTTCTTCGTCAAAGTCGTTATGGATGTCTTCTCCTACCTAGTCTTCGATATTTTCTTCCACTGTATCTTGATTGGTAGCGAAGGAGAATTGAGATGCAATCGAAGGCTCGTATACCCTTTCTATTTTAATAGCTTCGACGTTTTTATCCCTCAGCATGGATGATATATATGCTAGGGCATCCGCGTGCCTGAGGTCCCTTCTGCATAAGTGCCGGAACTTGATGTTCGGGATTTGTGATGCCAATGTTTGGACCAAGGCCATGTAAGCTGAGAGGGTGTCATCGTACACATTATACTCGAGCCCTATTTGTCGTATGACAAGCTGCGAATCACTTGTCAGCCTTACATCGGTTACCCCCATCTCTATTATTATACGGAGGGCATGTACGACAGCTTCGTATTCAACGATGTTGTTGGTATGCTCTTTGAATTCTAACCTAAGTGCCTGTATAATCCTTTCTACGGCTGGGGTGATGATGACAATGCCTATTCCTGCTCCTTCCTTATTTTTGGATCCGTCGACGAAGACTTCCCATTGTCTTTGACTCGCAGGTTCGAGGATATCCATTGGATCCTTGTTTTCTTCCTCGGCTTCTGGTATTCCCTTAATCTCTTCGTCGTTGTCAAGGGGGAGGTCTGCTAAGAAATCCGCCAGAACTTGGGACTTCCGAGAATGTTGAATTTCATGAATGATGTTGAATTGGTCCAGATGGGTGTTCCATTTGGCTATTCGGCCCACTTTTCCCGTGCTTTTGAGGACTGCTTCCAATGGTGCTTTGCATGAGACCCTGACAAGGTGAGTTAGGAAGTAGGTTCTCAGCTTTTGAGTAGCCCATACCAATGCGAGGATGAGCTGTTCGATCTTGGTATAGTTCCTTTCCGCATAATTAAGGGTCTTGCTGACGTAATAGATAGGTTGTTCTATCTTTGTATTGGTTTTGACCAACACTGCGCTGACTGCGTCTTCTGTTGCTGCTATGTACAATGCCAAAACCTCATCAGGATCTGGCTTCTGCAGGATTGGGATTGAGGCTAGGTGTTATTTGATTTTTTGGAATGCTTCCTCGCATTCAGCGGCCCATTCGAACCTGCTCCCTTTTTTGAGAATATTGAAGAAATGTTTGCATTTGTCCGAGGATCGGGCAATAAATCTGCCCAAAGCTGCTATGGGTCCATTGAGTTTCTGTACTTCCCTTAAATTCTTCGGGGACGACATCTCTACTATGGCCTGAATCTTTGCTGGGTCTACCTCGATGCCCCTTTTTGTTACCAGATACCCGAGGAATTTCCCCGAGGTGACACCGAAAGTACATTTCTCCGGATTCACTTTCATGTGATGTTTTCTCATTGCTTCGAAGATATTTCTCAGATCCTGGTGGTGATCTTTGCGCAGCTTGCTTTTGACGAGCATGTCGTCAACGTAGACTTCTAAGGTTCCTCCAATCCATGGCTTGAAGATAGCATCGACCATTCTTTGGTAGGTTGCCCCTGCGTTTCGAAGTCCGAAGGGCATTCTAGTGTAGCAATAAAGGCCATGTGGGGTGTAGAACGCTGTGTGTGGCTGATCTTCTTCTGCCAGGGCCACTTGGTTGTAGCCAGAATGTCCATCCATGAATGACAGTTCTTCATATCCTTCTACTGCTTCTACCAGCTGATCTATGCTCGGCAGGGGATAGCTGTCCTTTGGACATGCCTTGTTGAGATTAGTAAAGTCGATGCATATTCTAACCCCTCCATTTTTCTTAGGAACAATGACCATGTTGGAGATCCAGGTAGGGTATTTGACTTCCTTGATAAATCCTGCGTCTAGTAGTTTCCGAAGTTTTGTTTCTACTGCCTCATGATACTCTGGAGCTACTTTTCGTATTTTCTGCCTGAACGGGGGTGTGCCCGGTTTGATGCGTAGCTCGTGTTGGATTACTTTTGGGTCAATCCCCGGCATATCTCCTAGCTTCCAGGCGAACACATCCGCGTATTCCTTAAGTAATTTGGTCAAAGAATCTTCCATTCCTCTCTCGTAGTGACCCGATCTCCCTTGATTTCCATTACTCCTTCAGGTGTTGGGAATCTAAGATATTGGTGGTACGTTGCCGCAACTCCTTTGAGTTTATGTATCCATTTTCGTCCAATGATGGCGTTGTAGGGGGATGGGGTGTCCACCACACTGAATCGGGTTTCTAGTTTCATGGGCCCTGCGTCGACCTGCAACACGATGTCTCCCAAGGGCTTCGTGGGTGTTCCATTGAATCCGTAGATGGTGTAATAAGAGGTCATTAACTGTTCATCATGGAGATTCATCCGTTTGAATGCATCGTACAATAGGACGTTTACGGAGCTTCCCCCGTCTATGAGGATCTTTTTGAGGTTACATCCAGCTACTGGTAGTGTTAGGACCAAGGGGTCGTTATGGTCTTCCATATCTTCTTCGATATCTTCGGCATCGAAGATGATAGGAGATTTCATCCACTCTTCGTGCTCGTCCACCTCTATCCCATCGACCTTATACAATTCGCAGCGGTCTTCGAATTGCTTCCGTAACCTCTTTCCTATCTGAGCTGTAAGTGAGGGCCCGGTGGCTTCGGAACACGAGATGGTGTTGATTGTGCGGTTTCCTTCCGGAAGTTGGACTGGTTTGGTTCGCTTGGATCTATCGTCGGTAATATCCTTTCGTACGTAATGTTTGAGCTCTCCCGCATCAATTAATTTTTGGATCATTATTTTAAGGTTCTTGCACTTTTCGGTTTGGTGTCCGTTAAAACAATGATATTCACAGTAATCCTTGGACTTCTCGGATCTCGGGGGCCGCTTTCCCTTAGACCATGGCCATTCCAGGTTTTCCCTCCCTTTGATCTCTCGTAGGATACGAGCATAGCTAGCGTTGAGTTTCGTGTAAACTTGATCTTCGAATTTTCGGTCACCTGTTCTTCGTTCATCCCTTCGTTCCTTCCTATCTTCGTGAGGTCTCTCCAATGAGCAACTCCTTTTGGCCCCATTGGTTTGTTCCGCTGAATTGGTGCGGTGAGATCTCTGCGGATATGCCCTCGGGTTTTCCCGTTGAATTTCTTCAAGTCGAGCGTGCTTTTCGATAATTATTCGAAGATCTCCCTCTGTCTTAGGCACGCTTCCATGAATCTCAACAAATAGGGGACTCATTCGGTCTAATCCCCATTTGTAGCAATTGATGCTTACCACTGGGTCCACGCTCCCAATGGCTTGGCAGATCTTGTGCCATCTGTTAGTGTATTCCCTCGTGGTTTCCTTGTAGCCAATCGCTAGTGAAAAGAGCTTATCCATTCCGGTGTTTACAGTCTTGTTATACATGTATGTTCTTAAGAATTTCTCTGCGAATTGGTCGTACGAGTGGATGGAGTCTGGTGGCAGATTATCAAACCATGATAATTCCGATTCCTTCAGGCTTGACGGGAAGTATCTGCAGAGTAATACGTCGTTCTGACCCCATCTAGCTAAGACACGGTTGTAATACCGAATATGTGCAGCAGGGTCGCTGGATCCATCATAGCATTCGAACGTTGGGACAGGGCATTTCAGTGGAATAGGGGTGTTGGCCAAGCGATGAGTTAAAGGCGTAGAGTTAGCTTCTCTCATGACCTCTTCTAACCTCCCCCCGCCTTGTCTATTTTTTAATTGCCTGATCTCGGCCATCATCTCATCTCGTAGCTCTTCCATCGCGCGGTGGTGCCCTAAGTTCTTCTGCTCGTTACCGTCTGATTCTCCGTCGTCATAATCCGGGTCGGATACGCTACTTCCCCTAGTCGCGTCTCCATTAACTGCTATGACGACTCTACGGACTCGGTTTGGCTCTGGTGCTTTGGAATTTGCTTCATCAAGTTGTTGGCTGGTCTTCGTGCTTAGATCAATCCGCTCCTTTAAATCTTGATTTTCTCTGGCCAACAGGACTACAACATCTGCGTAAACCTGCTGGATCTTCTTCAATTCTTCAATCTCAGCCATCAGTCGATGTGATTGGTTGGACCCTTGATTGGGAGTCCCAGCTCGTGCCACTACGGCCATGGTGCCTCCTTCCTCTACGGTCTGCACTAACGGTGGCAGAGGTTCAGCCTCGGTCGCTGGCATTTCCAAATCGTGGTGAGTGCCCCTCTGCGGTGCTAGAGCCGCCGGTATGGTTTGATTTTGATCATTTGTTGGTGGCATTCCGAAAGTTGGAAGGTGCACGGGTTGGAATGTTCTGGATTCATCCACCCTTTCTCTTGGTTGATGAAGTTGATTCATAGCGCAAGTTTTTCTAGCCTCTGCAGCCTTCGGGACTACCGCAGCCGCACCATACTTTGTCGCCGCTGCTCTGAGAGCCGCGGCTGCAACTGAATTAGCGTTCATAGGTGAAGTGATTTCCGCAGTATCTTGCCTTTGACTGGTCATTTTATCTTTGTCTCCTTTCTGCTTGCTTCGGGTGATGACCGAGGTTGTCCTGGGTGTTTCCTTTGAGAAATCTTTGGATTTTCCTATGAACTATTAGATGTTATTCCTACTGGGCACTCTGTGCTCACTCTTTTCCACATTCAGTTTCAGAGACAGATCAGAGTTGCGCAGCGAAAGCTTCGAGGCGTTTAGATTACTTCGACTATGTTTATTATGTTGTATATTCTATTTGCAAACCATGACTATTGTATATGTATCATTTGAGAGAAGTTTTTTTTATAAATATTTCAGAGTGGGGCTAGTTTTTGGGGTTAAGTTCTGTAGCAGATTTCTTATTGAATGCTTAAGTATATGATTTGGATTCTTAGTGCCTCTGTATTTAGTTAATCTCTTGTATTAGTCAGCTGCTAGTTTTGGGGGCGCTTCAGCGACCTCGATGTTTCTACCCTACCAAGAGGGTAAATCCTTCAATTCTGATAATAAATCTTATGATGACGATGTGGGTTTTCAAATTAGAAGGGTTGTAATTGATGAGGTCAAGGATTTTAGCTCGTTGAATGAGTTCAATAGAAATGTTTCTACTCCTCTAGTGATGGATGAAGGTAAATACATATCAAAACCTAAAATTCAATTCTCCGGCATTGATATAGCTAGTCCTGCAGATAAAATTTTGTCTACATACGGAAAATTTAGAGGTCAATTTAATTTCTATTCAGTTTGATTTATAAGGGAAGATGGAAACATGTTTTCTGGATTATCAAGAGGGAAAGCCCTTCTTTACATGGCCAGGATTGATTAATGATGCTTGTCTTCAATTTGAAAAGGTAGAATATATGAAGAATTTCCATAGAATGGTGTCCTTCTCAACAGTGGAGATTTCTTATGAAAAAATTCAAGGTCGTGGGTTCTTGTTTGTTACTAACAACAAACTACTCATGAGGAGAAGTTTTCGTTTCAATTTCCTGGTTGGGTCATTCGAAAATATACAGTCCACCATTTGTGAACACACTGATCACGAAGGTATCAGAATGCTCACAACCAATCATCATAATATAGAATAATTTGTGATGATGATATCTTAGTGTTGATTCCTTGGCTCAAAACCTTCGGGTTTATCACAGCCTCATCCAACAACTCCATGCAGGGTGTTTGCGCACGGGATATAGATAAACACAAAGAAAACAAAACGTACAAGTAAAGATCCACGGGGTTAGACAGATATAAAGTGCTGAAATGTAAACAAGACCGAGGTTTACGTGGTTCAGCACTAAGGCCTACGTCCACGGGGTTTGTTGTTTCACTATGTTCTTCACGGTTACAAGAGTAGTCGAATGACTTTTCGGTTTACATGTATTTTCCCTTCTAAAGGATTAACTTACACTCGTAACCTTTCTCTCTCCTTTCCTTCCTGTTTTTCTCCGATCCCCCTTCCTCTTGGTGGAGAAGGGGTATTTATAGGGTTAGAGTGTGGGACCCATCTCTGAAGGCCGTTGGAACCTTATCTTCTAGTGTCTTGTGTCCATCACGCAGATGTCTGCGTTTGCCACTTGATCACGCAGAGACATCCTCGCTCGTCCCACGGATTGATCGACACGTATACTGCTCAGAGTGTTTAATGAGGGTGGTTGAGATGCCTGCTCGTGTCAGACAAGTGTCTTCTGCCCCTGTCACGTCCGTGTCAGCTAACTTTCTCTCCACCGTTGATCTTAGCTTATTTTGGGATGAGATAAAGTAACTCCTTGGGGTTTATTTGGTGTTCCGTAGTACATCGTATTTTGATGTCTTGGCCTGCCTGCTTTCCACGTATTTTTCTATATACACGTGTCTGATGGTGAGATATATGTATACACACCATTCAAATTCCTTCATCAGATGGATCTCATAGAAGTTATCATCTTCAACTTAAATTGATTACAGCTCAAGAAGATCAGCTGGGAAACTCGAATATGTTGCTTTTTACAAGTATCAAGGTCCGGTAGGGTATGTTCTCGCTGTAGTTTCGATTCCTCTAGAACGCTCTTTGATCGGGAAAAGTTGTTTGAAATTATCAAGAGGTATTCTCATTACACTAACAGATGTTCTAATTTCAATTTGGATATACTTAATTCTGGTTTGATTGTTCTTAATAAGTCAATTTTAATGCATAAATTCAATACACATTTTTATAAGCAAATTCTAGATCTTGAATATGGAGTAGAATTATTTTCTACAAACTTGAATGTGTCATTAATTCATATGGTTCCGAGTAATAGTGCAATGAGAAGGTTGAATTGTGGAGGAGGTCTATATATATAGTTGCCAGGATTTTGCCGGATGGGTATTTGATCGAGGACGGAGGCTTGAATCGGTTATATGGAGTTCTAAATTACGCTTGAATATTCTTTCTTCTGAATTGTGAGGGGAGTATGCAATTGTGCTTGTGTTTGGTAACAGGAATGACAGTTGGGTTGTTTGCAAGTCCCTTGAAGAAATGTTGCACCTAGTTCTTGGTCTCTGGAATAATTTTTTTATTCAAGGGACAAGGCAAAGGGAGTCTAACCTTTGGGTTTTCTTATTTGAATCCGTCTGGTGCTCATGGGGTTAATGGGGTATGGAAAATGACAGTGATTATGTATTATTGATGGTCCTGAGTTACAACTTGTTGCACCTTGTTGTAGTAGGAATACATGGTGTTTAGGCTGGAGGAAATCCCTTGTGAGAGTGGTGGGAATCACAGTGGAGCTGGGTGTAATTAAGGGCAATGATTACTTTATGCTTCTTCCACAAGGAGGGATACATGAAGAACCTACATATCTCTTGCATTACAATTCTAAGTTTCCTTCCAATCATGAAGGTGGGCTAGATCAGTTTTTAAAGCAAGTCTATCCTCCAGCGTGGAATTTTCAGGTGATTATAGTGTATAAACTAGAAGATGGTGTGCCTTGGATCCATGTGTGTCATGTTATGGTGTTTTTCTTAGTTGATGACATTTATTATAAGCTCTTGAAGATGAATAGGGGTTATAGAAGGGTGGAGTTCAGCGAAAAACCAATGGGAATTGAGATAATACTTGTATTAGTTAATGATTGTGGGAGCATACCACAACAACCGTTGATAATAATAAGTGAAGGAGTTGTTGGGGTTTGTACTCAGCTAAAAAAATGCAGTAATGAAGTGTTCCGTGATGGTGATTCAAATATGCATTTTCATTGAAACTAATGGAGTCAGTTGTAGTTCTGTAATGGACATATTCAGAGGAAGGATTGACCAGTGGCTTCAAGGAGCTGAGAGTATATTGGTAGGAAATCTTATTGGTGTTGTGTTTGATGAGATATAGACCATGTGTAAGTTTGATCAAGAGCTTAGTAGTTCTCATCATTTTAGAGAGACTAGTCAAATAACTGGAATGAGCATATCTTTCTCGCTCAAGGACCTTATGAGAAACTCACTTCTAGTTTTCTCTACAATACGGGTTGTTGGTCCTGAGGGGTGTAGTATTTCAGCTGGTTTGCTTATTGAAAATCATCATTAATGTCCGTTCTTGGTATTCGTTCCATCCCCTTCAGTTTACACAACTAATGGTAATAGTTCAACTTACTTCACTCTTTCTATATTAGTTATTGTCACCGCAATTTGGATATGGGGTTTAGCTCTATTTAACAGCAATGGTGACTTAAAATTATTGGATCAAGACTTGTTGAAAAATGGCCACAAGCAGCTGAAGAACAAGAAGGAAGAAGTTAGCTTTCCAAGGAAAAAGTGGCTAGTGACATTTTTGGTGTTGGTTGAGAAGGTGAGGTTACTATTATAACTGTCGATACAAGCTAATTGCAGAGAAGAAAACACGAAAGTTCCGGTTAACACCTCACCTGCTAGTGGGGAACCCTCTCATGCTCAAGGTACTGATTTTGTCGATCGCAACGCTATTTATGAGGTCGAGAAAGGTGAGAAATGTGACGATTTCCATTGTATTAAAGAAATTGCATCTACCGTGTCTTACATTATGCGAGTTCAATTCTTAGTTTCTATCTTTGAGGTCAAGGAATATTTAAAGGGGTCGGTAGTTGTCATGTCCCAATGGGAGGTGTCCATTTTGGTTAAGGGCGTGCTGTTAGCAGTAGTAGTAGTGTATTTGTCCTAGCTACATAACTGGTTGTATTCCTTATGCTTTATTGAATAATCAAT